>NW_025896087.1:2966969-3135257 GCF_002878395.1 Capsicum annuum | reverse complement strand
TTTTTGGATTTTTAGGTAATTTACAATCTCTAGCTAAATGGCCTAATTTTCCACAATTATAACAAGTAGATTCTTTTATAGATTTCTTCTTTCTATATGGTCTTTTGTATTTATAATTTTTTACATAATATATTTTTCTTGGTTTCTTGTATTTATATTTTGATTTTTTATATTTCTTATATTTCTTATGTCTTTTTCTTTTCTTATAATATCTTTCTTCACATCCAAATTGGGGTGATATTTTATTTTTGCAACATGCTAAATTTCTTATCAATGTTTTTTCCATTTTTAATTCTTCTCTATATTTTTCACATAAGTTTCTATACCGTTATTGTAAAAATTTAATTCTTACTCCTAAAGTATCTACTATTTTTGCTTCTTCCCAACTCTTTATTATCTTTGAACTAAATGGTTCGTGTAATTTATTAAAATATAATTTTCTTATTTCTTTACTTTCTTCTATATTATATGCTCCTTTATAATAATATTCTTTAAATGCGCAAGTATATTCATCTATATAACACATTTTACATGTTGCTAATTTTAACATTAAATTCCTATTCGTATCTTTTTCTTCATCTTGTTCTTCTTCTATTGTTGTCATACTATCAAATTCATCTTTTATAGTTGTTTCATATTTTTTTAATAATTCTGTAGTTGTTAGTTTAGTTGTTGTTGATGATGTTCCTTCTATAGGTTTATTAGTTCTTAATACCTTCTTGCTATTTTCACTTAAATTTGAAAACCATAATTTCACTGTTCCTATCAGTGTTCTTTCTATTTATTCTGGTGCATCTGTTATGTTTATATTATTATCTAATAATTCTTTTGTCATATATCTTATCCATAATTGTATTGTTTTTTATGTATCTATTACACAGTCTAAGTCTAAAAATTTATAATTTTTATTAACTATTTGTTTTGGTGTCCATTTGTCATATTCATTCTTTAAATTATATTTCTTAAACTTATTCTTATAATATGTAGGTTTTCTTATTTCTGATGTTCTAGGTATTATATTTTCATCATCTTTTTTATCAAGAGTATTTATTTCTGTGTTGATATTTTCTAAGTTTTCTTCATTAATTACTTCTTGTTTTTCATTGATTTCTAAATTTTTTGTATTTGTTAATATTTCTGTATATGTTTCACTATCTTCTGAATCATAATTATCTGTCTCTTCAACATCTATATTATTTATTTCTAATTCCTTGTTTTTTATTTCTAATTTTTTCTTAAATTGATTTATCTCGTTTAATAATTTTTGTTCTTTATCTTTTTCTTCCTTTTCCTTTTGTCTTTGTTCATACAAATCTTTTAACATTTGTAGTTCTTTTTCTAATTCAGCAATCCTACTATTTTTAGTTTCTTTTATTTTTCGTATTTCTTCTGTAGTTTGTTGTTTAATTTTTTCTATTTCCTTTTTCCTATCTATTTCTTTATTTTCTCTTTCTATTCTTACCATAGCTGTCAATTTATCTTCTAATTTTAATTCTTCTTTTTCTAACATTAGATATAAATGTTCACCTATTTTCTTATATCTTCTTCCTAGATTAGAAAATACTATTTTTATTTTTAATCCTTCGTGATTTTCATATATTTTTTCATCTATTATAAATTCTTCTTTGTTCATTTTATTGTAAATAGTTCATGTTGATATATATATATATATATTCTAAACTGTCTATTTGTGATTCTAATTTTGATATTTCATCTTTTTGTGCATTTATTGAGTTTTCACTAACTCCGGCAAATATATTATAATGTAGTCTTTCTATTCTTATTTTTAATTCTTTACATTTTTTCAGAAATAATTTGTTTTAATTCTTTGTATTTTTGTACTTTATTCATTTAAACCATATTTATAATATCTTGGTGGATATCTAAATTTAATTTTATCATAATTAGGTGGTATGTGTCTCATTCTTCTAGATTTTAAATGGATTATTAATTTTGCTTCAATACTAGATATTAAGGTAATTAGGTAGGCTAATCTTTGTGTGTTTTCTTTTGTTTTATTTAGATTTATATATTCTGTATAATTACTAATTAATGATTCTTGTATTTTTCTAAAAGCTTCTCTATTTTTAAATGGTCTTCTCATAATTAATTTATACCAATCTAAATTCAAACATAAATTCAAACATATATACCACTGCTGTATTTTTTAAATAACTGAGCTCTGATAACATTTGTAGAGGGGTGCGGATCTATGCGGATAACTAACTTATGAAATAGATGTTCTTAGGGATTTTTCTCCGTTTCCACTTTGCTAATAAACTTCTTAACATATTATTCTTCGAATAATTCTACTATAAAGTAACTAATATGAATTTATTTTATCATACCATGATTGTTGAGAATTATGAATTTAGCTATTCATAATCATAAATAAATATACCTGTTCGGATAGGTTTGATATTTCTGAGGTTTGTTCCTCCATAGCTTTTTCCATTGAAATATATCTGTTTTTTAATTAAATAAGCAAAATATTTGTTGCGGACAGGAGAGAGTATTTGTACTTCAACACATGAAGGCTTGCTTTGCAATGCCTTCGGTTCCTCTTATTTATAGAATGAATTTTTACAAAAGTCTTTACATTACTTACACGTTTTCTAAAATCCTAAAAAGTCTCCTTATGAGACAAGAATTAGTGTCATAGCCTTAAAAATCTAAAAGGCTAAAAAGGCTACAAGAATTAGTGCTATAGCCTCAAAAAGCCAAAAAGGCTAAAAAAAGGCTAAAAATCTATACAACAATTTTACGTAAAATTTAATATCTTGTCTTCTATTATTACTTCGTTGATATCTTCTCGTTGTCGTATCTGCTGCTTTTCCATATCTCCATTATTGCTTCTTATCTTATCTTATCTTCCAGCTGGCATGCTTATCTTCTTGATTCTTTTATTCTAGGTGGACTTCTGGGATAATATTATCTTCTCCGTTACATCTTGAACATTGATGGTCTGGATATTTGTGTCCAATTATCTTACAATATCTTGTCAATAATTCGTCTGAAATAAATCCTTTCTTAAATGCTCTTGCAGTAGATTGTTTTTCAGGGTTAAGTAATGTCATTATCCATTGCCTAACATCTTCCATATCTGCTTGTTGTAGTTCTTTTGAATTTGAATAAATCATCTAATGGTCTCTTGAATAATAGCTCCATATTGGGTTTCCATTGGTATAATTATTTGCTAATTCTTGAATAATTGTAGCTAGTCCAATGTGTCGTTTATTTGCGTAGAAATCAGGTATCTCAATTCTGGGTATCTCTGGTTGCTGCGTAATATCTTCAGGTATAATCATATCTCTGGTTAATCCTATTATTACAACTTGTATAACTGGTTTTATTTCGTCGTATAATATCTCTGCTGGTGCAGTATAACACTTTATATAAAATAGATTTCCTTTTGTTATCCTTTTATAGGTGGTGAATATTTTATGTAATTCTTCCATAGCTGTTAGTTCTTCTCCGTCTTGGGTGTATATGATATTTAATAATCCATAGTCAAAACAACTTTTCACTAGGCTTGGGTTGGTTTTGGGTATTGCAATTAGCTTGTTGTAACCTTGTAATTTTTGGGTTATATAATTTGTGTTTGATTATTTGATATTTGTAGCTCTGGGGTTAAGGTTTAGGAAAGTTTGTACTCTATAGATATTTTCTATGTACTTTTGGGCTGTATAGTTGTAAACGTTTTTATCTTGGTTCAGACTATCTCGGTATGTGGTAATTTGTGTGGGTATGAATAAAGGGTCTTTTTGTGTTTTTGGTATAAATGGTTTCTCAAATATCTTATTCATATTCATGTTCTGATATCTTTGTCTACTAACTCCTCTGCTTGTACCTGCAGAAGTAGATTGATAAACGTTATGGGTTTTATGGAGTGTCCCATCGTCTCCTTCTAGCTCTGGAACTTTAATGTCTTCCGATCGACATAGCTCTGCACACTGCTGAGTTAGCTGATTTATAGCTATAGACTTCAGTTTATCTTCATTAGTCTTTAGCTTTTCTATCTCATTACCCATACTGTCTACTTTCATTGAAAGCGTAGTTAGGGTGTTGAGTATTTTTTCTAGAGTATCTTCTTCTATTATATCAGTCTGTGTAGCTTTGTCTTGATGTGTAATCTGCAATAACATTTTTGTTAGTACTGATTACTTCAATTATAAATGTGAAATTTAATATATTCAAGACTAGTCTCCGAATCTCTTTTGTTGTAACTGAATTTTGTATTTTCTTTGTTAACCACCAGCGTACCTGTGTATTATCTGTGCGTACAATAAATTTGTTATATACAATATATTGCTCAAATGCTAACAAACATTTATATAATGAACATAATTCTTTCCTATTTATTTCACATTTTATTTCTGTTTCATTGAACGTACCTGAGTAGTATCTACAATGGTGTTCTAATTTTTCTGCTTCATATCAGTATTTAAGTACTCCTCCATAACTACATTCACTAGCATCTACTTCTACTATATATATAAATTTTCTATTTTCTTTAGATTCTTCTTCTAACTTTAAATGGTAAAATCTTGATTTACAATCGAATTTGCTAAAATAATTATATCCCTGTATTTGCCTTGTTTTTAATATCTTATTTGGTATTGGATAATTATATATTATAGTTTTTGCATTTAAATTTCTATAGTCAATGACCATTCTACTTTTTTCTATTTTTTGTTCACTATGTTTATTTACTATAAATGCTGGACTATTATGTTTACTATTACTTTTTTGTATATATTGTTTTTCTAATAATTCATCTATATGCATTTTAAATTCTTTTAATTCGTCAAAATTATATGTTAATGGTTTCCGGGTTATTATGCTATTTTTGTCTATTAATTCAATTTTTATAGTAGTTTTAGGTTTTTCCCATCCTTTTAATGGATCTTCACTGTATAATTGTTCTAATTTTTTCTTAATTATTTCTATCTTATTTAATGAAAATATAGTTATTTCTGTTTTATTTATCGAAAATACTACTAGTTCTATTGTATCTTCAGTATTTTTTATATTTTCTAACTTTTGTATAATTTTTTCACTTCCTTTTATCCAATCAGTTTTCTTTCTTATTTTATTATTAACTCTTTTTGCTCTCACTTTCTGTTTACATGGTGTTGTAAACCACCCGTCTGTTCTAGTTATTATATGTGGGTATAATTTATCTAAAAACGGCATTCCTAAAAGTATATCTTTTGATGTTAGTTCATAATTATAAATTTCTTCTATTGTTAATATCTTATCCCATACTTGTATTTTTACATTCCTAGCTTTATAAGTAATTAAGCTTCCTTCATTATTAAATCCTTTAACTATTATTGGTGTTTTTAATTTATCCCATTTACTTTCTGGTAAGCAATTATATCTACATAAATTAGTTTCTGCTCCTGTATCTATCATAGCGTATAATATCTATTGTAATATCCTTCTACTACTATCTTCATTAATACATATATTTTTATTTTATGTTAAGGCTCTTCTTAAGAATAATTTCTCTCTCTTATATGTTAAGGTTAATTGTGTATGTTCTATATTATATGGTTTTACTTGTTCTAGCCATTTTATTCCTAATATTATATCTGCTTTTTCCATTTCTTCCTTTACTTCAAATTCTATTTTTATTTTTTTAATTCCTATTATTATTTCTTTTTCTGCTATATTTTTACTATTTATTAAACTTCTTGGTAGATCTGGGCACATATCATTATCAGTTATTATATCTTCATTTTTTACTAGATATTTTGCTATATAACTTTCTTCTTGTCCTGTATTTAAGAGTATTAAATATTCTTTTTCATTTATTTTTCCTATTGTGTAATATTGGTTTAAATTACTAGTTGAATTTATTTCATAACTTGTTCTTTTTGATGAGCTTGATGATTCTGGTTTTTCATCAACTATTCTTTTCGTTGTACTTATTCTATCATTTACTATTTCTAAATTTTCTTCTATATCTATGTCTCTATAGCTATAATCATTATAATCTATTGTTTTTACAATTTGTTCAAAAGGACTTTCTATTCGTATTTTGTTAATCTTATTTTTTCTTATTATTTTATGTTTTGTTGTTAATACATATAAATTTTTGCATCTTGCTGTAAATATTTTACTTCCTGGGTTAATTCTATTCCTGATATTTTCCAATATAATACTAGTGATTTATCTATATTTTTATCTGTTACTGCTACTGAATAATTTACACTTATTATAAATTTGAATTTTTGGTATATTAGATTTCCTTTTACGGGAGTTATTATGCTTTTTTCTATAGGTTTTATAATTCTATCATCTGCTAAATATAATTCTATTGGTGTATCTATTCCTTCTCTAAAACATGCTTTTATTAATATCTCTGTACCTCTAAGGTGTACATATTTGTAGGGGGTGCGGATCTATGCGGATAACTAACTTATGAAATAGATCTATTATAAGTATAATGAATCTATTTTTCTTTGTGCGTGGATATTTTTTAAATTTTATTTCAATATCTTTTAATGATTTATTCTTTTCATAAGATGTATTCATTAATTTGTGTGGTTTATTATTTTATCCTGTAGTAATTGCAGAATTACAGATTTCTGTATAATAATTTATCCTAATTATACTGTAATGTATATCTAATTCTAGATTTTCAATGTTATTTATTATCTTGTGTTGTTCTTTTCGTATTGAGTTTTTAAAATTATATAGACTATCACATGTACTTTTTTCTAAATTTTTTAAGGTTTCTTCTATCCATATTAATTTTTCTTTTAGATTCTCCATTATTTTTCTAATTCGGTTTTTATAATTAATTTCTTTATTTAGATTATCTTGATTTTCTCTAGCTTTTCTAATATATTCTAACATCTCTTAATCTGAATAATATCCTTCTGGTAATTATCTAGGTATAACTGTGCTATCCAATTTATGGTTTCAATTTCATAGTCTAATACTTTTTCTAATATTATTTTCTTAATATCTATAATTTCTATATCTCTAAGTATATATAAGATTAAGACTTTAAGATTATCTATCATTTAAAATTGACTAAATATTTTATTATAATATTTTGTAGTTGTTTGTTTTAGCCTTAGTAGTTCTTGCATATTTTTACTAAGAAATTCTATATATTTTATCTCTTTAGTTTTCATGTATTTGTCTAAATTTAGTTTCATCTATTTTTCTATTAACTGTATGTTTCTCATATCTTTTTCCAAAAATTCTATGTAATTTATCATGGTAAGTATTTGTAAGAGTAGTTAGGTAGGTATGGTATGTAATTTACTCTAGTCATATAATATTTACCAAATGTTTTGTCTAATATGATTTTTCTTATATCTACTACTTTTATATCCTTAAGTGCATATAAAATACGTATTTTAAATTTATCTACCATCACATCAGATAAATAATTATTCATTTTCATAAAATTGCTATTTTCAAAATATTTCCTTCAACCATGTACATAACAAAATATGGTCATCTTAGATTACTATATACTAGATTATTCTTAAATAACATATTCTTCGGTCACTATTAGCATGGTAATTTGGATACTTTTTCCTTAAACAGCGCCTCTACTCTGGTTACTTCTTAGGGATTTTTCTCCGTTTGCACTTTGCTAATAAACTTCTTAAAATATTATTCTTCGAATAATTCTACTATAAAGTAACTAATATGAATTTATTTTATCATACCATGATTGTTGGGAATTATGAATTTAGCTATTCATAATCATAAATAAATATACCTGTTCGGGTAGGTTTAATATTTCTGAGATTTGTTCCTCCATAGCTTTTTTCATTGAAATATATCTTTTTTTTAATTAACTAAGCAAAATATTTGTTGCGGACAGGAGAGAGTATTTGTGCTTCAACATATGAAGGCTTGCTTTGCAATGCCTTCGGTTCCTCTTATTTATAGAATGAATTTTTTCAAAAGTCTTTACATTACTTACACGTTTTCTAAAATCCTAAAAAGTCTCCTTATGAGACAAGAATTAGTGTCATAGCCTAAAAAGTCTAAAAGGCTAAAAAGGCTACAAGAATTAGTGTTATAGCCTAAAAAGTCAAAAAGGCTAAAAAAAGGCTAAAAATCTATACAACAATTTTACGTAAAATTTAATATCTTGCCTTCTATTATTACTCCGTTGATATCTTCTCGTTGTCGTATCTCATTCTTTTCCATATCTCCATTATTGCTTCTTATCTTATCTTATCTTCCAGCTGGCATGCTTATCTTCTTGATTCTTTTATTCTAGGTGGACTTCTGGGATAATACTATCTTCTCCGTTACATCTTGAACATTGATGGTCTGGATATTTGTGTCCAATTATCTTACAATATCTTGTCAATAATCCGTCTGAAATAAATCCTTTCTTAATTGCTCTTGCAGTAGATTGTTTTTCTGGGTTAAGTAATGTCATTATCCATTGCCTAACATCTTCCATATCTTCTTGTCGTAGTTCTTTAGAATTTGAATAAATCATCTGATGGTCTCTTGAATTCGAACATATATACCACTGCTGTATTACCCCCAAAAATACAAAAAATACAGCAGTGTCTTGAATTAAAACATATATACCACTGCTTGTCGTAATGTATTTTTTGTAGGTAATACAGCAGTGATATATATGTTTGAATTCAAGAGACCATCAGATTATTTAATCAAATTCAAAAGAACTACAACAAGCAGATATGGAAGATGTTAGGCAATGGATAATGACATTACTTAACCCAAAAAAACAATGTACTGCAAGAGTAATTAAGAAAGGATTTATTTCAGACGGATTATTGACAAGATATTGTAATATAATTGGACTCAAATATCCAGACCATCAATGTTCAAGATGTAACGGAGAAGATAATATTATCCCAGAAGTCCACCTAGAATAAAAGAATCAAGAAGATTATATAAGATAAGAAGCAATAATGGAGATATAGAAAAGCAGCAGATACGACAACGAGAAGATATCAACGTAGTAATAATAGAAGACAAGATATTAAATTTTACGTAAAATTGTTGTATAGATTTTTAGCCTTTTTGACTTTTTTAGGCTATAGCACTAATTCTTGTAGCCTTTTTAGCCTTTTAGACTTTTTAGGCTATGACACTAATTCTTGTCTCATAAGGAGACTTTTTACGATTTTAGAAAATGTGTAAGTAATGTAAAGACTTTTGTAAAAATTCATTCTATAAATAAGAGGAACCGAAGTCATTGCAAGGCAAGCCTTCATGTGTTGAAGCACAAATACTCTCTCCTGTCCGCAACAAATATTTTGCTTAGTTAATTAAAAAACGGATATATTTCAATGGAAAAAGCTATGGAGGAATAAACCTCAGAAATATCAAACCTACCCAAACAGGTATATTTATTTATGATTATGAATACCTAAATTCATAATTCCCAACAATCATGGTATGATAAAATAAATTCATATTTGTTACTTTATAGTAGAATTATTCGAAGAATAATATGTTAAGAAGTTTATTAGCAAAGTGGAAACGGAGAAAAATAACTAAGAACTATGCCATCCTAAAGGTGAAACCAATGAAGCAAGAAGCCGTGGTGGGAAGTAACCAGAGTAGAGGCGCTATTTAAGGGAAAAGTATCCAAATTACCATGCTAATAGTGACCGAAGAACATGTTATTTAAGAATAATCTAGTATATAGTAATCCAAGATGACCATATTTTGTTATGTACATGATTGAAGGGAATATTTTAAAAATAGCAATTTTATGAAAATAAATAATTATTTATCTGATGTGATGGTAGATAAATTTAAAATACTATTTTGTATGCACTTAAGGATATAAAAGTAGTGGATATAAGAAAAATCATATTAGAAAAAGCATTTGGTAAATATTATATGACTAGAGTAAATTACATACCATACCTACCTAACTACTCTTACAAATACTTACCATGATAAATTACATAGAATTTTTGAAAAAAGATATGAGAAACATACAGTTAATAGAAAAACAGATGAAAGTAAATTTAGACAAATACATGGAAACTAAAGAGATAAAATATATAGAATTTCTTAATAAAAATATCCAAGAACTACTAAGGCTAAAACAAACAACTACAAAATATTATAATGAAATATTTAGTCAATTTTGAATGATAGATAATCTTAAAGTCTTAATCTTATATATACTTAGAGATATAGAAAATATAGATATTAAGAAAATAATATTAGAAAAAGTATTAGACTATGAAATTGAAACCATAAATTGGATAGCACAGTTATACCTAGATAATTACCCAGAAGGATATTATTCAGATTAAGAGATGTTAGAATATATTAGAAAAACTAGAGAAAATCAAGATAATCTAAATAAAGTAGTTAATTATAAAAACCGAATTAGAAAAATAATGGAGAATCTAAAAGAAAAATTAATATGGATAGAAGAAACCTTAAAAAATTTAGAAAAAAGTACATGTGATATTTTATATAATTTAAAAAACTCAATACGAGAAGAACAACACAAGATAATAAATAACATTGAAAATCTAGAATTAGATATACGTTACAGTACAATTAGGATAAATTATTATACAGAAATCTATAACTCTGCAATTACTATAGGATAAAATTATAAACCACACAAATTAATGAATACATCTTACGAAAAGAATAAATCATTAAAAGATATTGAAACAAAATTTAAGAAATATCCATGCACAAAGAAAAATAGATTCATTATACATATAATAGATCTATTTCATAAGTTAGTTATCCGCATAGATCCGCACCCCCCTACAAATGGTAGGGTGAAGGTCCTTTACAAGATTTAAAAGCATCTAAGATTGTCCTCTTCAAATATTCAAAGGTAGTATCCGTTTTTTGTGTATGTTCTCCTACGCATGCCTTGTTGGTACCTACACATATATCCTTTAAAAGAAAAGGACAAAAAATGTTTGTGTTTGTGGTAACCCCCTAACTCTGATTCTCGCGGCCTCTCCTTTTCCACTCTTAGATTACCATTCTGCACTCGTTTACTCCTCGTAATATTTTGTCTCTCATTTTTATTAGGCTTGGAGCAAGTGATCATATTTCCTTGAGATTTGGGAAGGATAGTGGAAAAAGGTGATTTCAAACTTTGCCCATTACATTCATAGGAAAATTGTTCTCATTTGGATCTCTATGTCGTTCAAACCAATTGGCACACAAGCTTAAATGCCAATATTCCAAGGTGAAGGTGTCACACCTAACCTCCTTATAGTACCCACATCGGGAGAAGAAAACCTTCACTCTCTCGGAAACTCTATACCCTTCGAAGAAGTATGGGAAAAGTAAGGCCTCTTGAGGAATACCTAGATAGTCTACCATGGAACGAGTGATGTAGTTTCTATAATACAAATCATCAAGCCCAAGGATGCATTCCTTAACCAAAAAAATATTTACCTTTCTTGAGTAAATGTTTCTTCTCGGGTACATAATGTAAAGATTCATAGACCTCTTTGGTACATGGTTATTCCTCTTGAGCTCTTTCAGGGCACACCATGTTTGACAAGACTTTCTTACAAGTTCCCACTATCTCAATGTCTGCCGTTGAATGTGTTTAAGGGCATATTTAGCTTGTTCGACTTTGTTCATATCATAATTATTGAAGATCCTTTCATACTTTCATCCCCAATCAAGATAATCTTCATGCTGCAACTATCTTTTAAAGATAAGAAAATCATGATTTATGTTATATCCTCCATATCTACCTTTGTTCCAATTTCCAAATATTTGGGTACTAGAACAACAAGGATAAGATATAGTATATCAAGGCTATGCATATGCACAATCTTTTCTTCACATGGGGCAATCTCTATTATAGGTACAATAACCAATCAAACCACTTCAACTTTGATAAGAAACCACAAGACGAGGAATATGAATCTTCATAACTTACATGTGCACTCTCACCATAACCATTAGAAGTTGCCTAAGAAGGAAGGTTATAACTTTCATCATCTTCATGATCAGATTGGGAAGTGTAATAATCCTCACATGCCTTCTTTACCTTATAAGAACCATCACAAGGATCTTTATTATCTCCATGCTCTTTATAGGAACTAGGATCATCATTCATCTCATATTGTCATTCGGAATAGTTTGTCTCTTTCTCACACAACTCTTGATCATGGTTATATTGGATCAAACAATAACTTTTTGATAAATTAGGCTCTTGAAGATTTGAAGACCTCTAGAACACCATGAAAACCAAAAATTTCCAACTCTTTAACAGTATCTTTGAATGCGATAAAATTTGGAACTCAAACACTTTTCAACCTTCTAAACACATTCCAAACATCTTTAAGCCTCAATTTTCAACCAATTGCTTCAAAATTTTGGAATCATTTGATATTTCTTCAATCTTCAAGAAAACAAATGTAACACCCCAACTAAGGATAAGGGTCCTATATCGACAAAACACAAGAGGATGCTTGGTATATAAGTAATAATAACCTTACTCCCTAGTGAAACATTTTAAAGTTGTGTGGGCCTAGGCCCAGAGCAGACAATATCACTAGTGGGTTGAGCCGTTATAGGAGTTTTTTGGGCCTTGATGATTCAAAATTCCCATCACGGTCAGGCCTCCAGCTACGATCATGACTAGAATGGTATCAGAGCCGCTCCTATGTCATCCCTATAGATGTCGGATAGAGTTTAAATTGTGTTTAGGAAAATCACGGTAAGGTGGAGAAAACCTTAGTCCTAGTCAAGGAAAATCCCATTCAGTGGCACAAACATCAGCGAGGATAGTGAGTCCATAAGGGAGGTATATGTAACATAGGAGGATGTTGGGTATATAAGTAAGAAAAACCTTTCTCCATATTGACACGTTTTAAAGTGGCTTAGGACATTACATGGGTCTCTAGCCTTGATGGTTTGGGATGCCCTCCACGGCTAGGGCCCCGGCTCGGGTTGTGACGACAAAAATGGTGAAATTTTGATGTTTCTCCAAATGGCACCAACATTGAACGCAATGTTCCTATCAATATCAAGAACACTTCTCCCAAAATTTCAACCTTAAATTTTTAAAAATATCCATTGAACTAAGAACTCATTTCTTCAAGTTCAAGACAACAATGGTGGGCTCTTTTTAAAGGTACTCAATCAAGCCACAAATCTCAAGGTTCCAACCCTAGTAATACTAGAGGGAGAAAATATAATATAGAAACAACAAAAATGACTAAAATACACAATTTTTTGGGGTTTTTTTTAATCTAAAACATTTTTGACATTTTTCATTTTTTAATTTTTAATTTTCTAGACAACGAAACCCAAGATAGACTTTGTGGAATGAAATTAATCTTGGCTCTAATACAAAAAGATTCAATATTGAACCACGGAAACTAAAAACAAACACAAACACTAAAGAATTGATGAAATTAAAATACGAAAAGTAAATTGATAAAAACATGGATTGGTAAAGATAGATAGATAGAAACAAAGAACATAATAGAATTAAGAACTAAAGAGTAAGTTATTCTCTTAAAACCCTAATTCAAATATCAAAAAGCGCCAATTACGTAAGTTGATAGCAAGGGAATAGATACACTCTTACAACCACTGTTTCAAAGAAAAATGCAACATAAGCTTTTCCAAGCTCTCAAACACTCTCTCTGAAGAGTTTTTATCTTTAATAAACAACAAAAATTTAAGTAAATAACCTAAGATAGATAGTATTTATAGTTTTGGGATATTTATTACATAAGTGGTTCAAAAAGTGACCCCAATAAACCAAAAAGACAATGCAGCCTACTTTGGGATCTGATTAAGCAGATGGGCACAAATTGGGCTCATATTGGGAGTTTAAGCTACTGGTTTAACCTTCTTTAAGCAGGTGGGGCGCACCCTTGGCGCATGTGGGACTCAAGTCCCTTCCAAGGGGCTTTTTAGCCCTGTTTCGCCCTCCTTTTACCCCTTCAAGGCCCGTTGACCCTTCCTTTATTCTTTGGGCACTCTAAAACACTCCTTAAATGGTATATATATGTCTTGGAACACATTTAATTTCTTCAATATCATGGGAGTGTTTGTAGTCCTCGGGCTTGCTTCCTTGTAAAGGTCTTGGGATAAATTGGCTCCCGGCTTCAAGCTATCTTTCACACATGGTGTTGTCCTCTTGAGAGCTTGAAAATGGTTCCACAAACATATCCCTTCCCACCATAGATGATCATGGCGTGGTACCTTCATATCGACCATGGGTTATAGTCCTTGAAATTTCGTTGTCATTTTGGATTGTATCACAATCCAACTACATTACTGGCCCAAATTCGAAATTTCAAAACTAATGACATCTTTAGTTTCACCAACTAATGACATCTTTAGTTTCACCAAGGGATATTTTTATGGAAGTATATTGATTAAAGTCAACTACAAAAACAACAACAACAACAAACCCAGTATATTCCCACCTAGTGGGGTCTGGGGAGGGTAGAATGTACGCAGTCCATACCACTACCTGTAAAGAAGTAGAGAGGTTTTTTCAAATTTGATTAATGTCAACTCGAGGTGAAAAACTCCAACGTCCCGTAAAACTATCTAAAACACATTCGATCACCTTGGGATCTAAACCAACCATTCTACTGATCCAAAATCAACTTTGTAGAGCTGATGAAACTGACAAAATTCGCATCCGATGTCTAAATCTCCAATTTTTAATCAAAGTCAACTCTACCAACTTTAAAATGTCCCATATCAAAATAGACTCACATAAAACACAACCAAATGCCTCATAAACTATGCCACCTACTCCCACAGACTACAAACACTATCGTTCAACTAACAGGAAGGGTAAAATAATCAAAATGTACAAAAAATAAATTTCAAATTACTGATTTTTACAAAAATGGTCCACAAAGTTTCCTTTTTAATTACCTTGTACCTAAGATATATTATTGGGGGTACTGGAATAATATGTTACTTGTTTGGCTTGTATAATTCTCTCTTTGAATTCTTGAATGGATACTTTGAACACTTTGATGTATGAGGTGTCATCACAATCTAAGGAGTTCTTTGGCGAGCAACAAGATGACTATTAGCAATAACTACTATCTATAGGGAATGACAAAATATGGGTAAAATGATGACCTCAACTCTAGTGCACTCAACCAACAACTTTAAACATTGAGAATGTCTAAATAGTGGTAAGAGTGCGAAGAGTTTGGAAAACATGGTGCGAGAAGAGAAGGTAACATCACCTTCCATCTTCAGTAGTCCCTACATTTGTATCTAACTGAGCCTTGCTAGTTCCACCATTAGTTGCAGGACATGTTATGGCATAGTTGAGTACTCCAAATAATAACAATGCACATAACAATCTACTTGATGTCCTTGGAACTAATAAAGTTTGAGGTTGGACTATGTTACATATTTAACACTTTTAGGAATTATAAGTTTTTGGAGGTAGTCATCTTTCTCAACATATTCCAAGATCCAGATTCTTTTGAGGAAAGTGAAGAAAACGAATTGCTGGATAAATATTTTTCTATTATTGCTAGGGACATCGACATCTCTCCTTGATGACAAAGAAATAGAAAATACAACAATAAAAACAAATTTTCTAGTAGACATCATAATTGAGATTATAAAGACTACGATGAGTTTATCTCAAAACAACTACTGGTGAGATTGTGCAAATCAGAAGGTCAAAAGGTTCAAAAAAACTAAGAAGAAGAACTAAAGTACTTTTACATGTTGATTAAGTTGGAGGAAGTAGACAATAGGAAGAACCAGATTGATAGATCAACAAAATCAGTGGAAGATCAAGAAGTTCATCACGGATTTTGAGCTCTTCGTCCTGAGATTGGTATTGCCTTCTGCTTACATTTTCAAGCATGTTTTTGACTACTGGATAAAATGCATGGGAAAACATAGAAAGAAATAGCACAAACAGCATGTTGAGTCATGGGATGCTATTGAAGAGAACATTTATAAAACTGGTGGAATGTTTAGTTGTTATTATGAATTTTAGTTGTTATCACACCCACTGCATTCTTGTGGCTGCCTAAAGATCTATAGCAAAGAACATAGAAGAATCAATCCGATCCTCTCCTTTTTAGGCACAGGTTTAGCAAAACAGTAAATCCTTCCTCCAGAGTTGCCTTCCTATTGACTTCATAATTCTAGAGCTTTGACATGTTGTATCTTCTACTTGGGTTGTAATCACTAATCTAGATGAAAGCTATTGTGACATCTTTATGAACTTCCTTACCAAAATTTTCAAGACTTTCTGATACAATCCGAATCGGCTCCGGATCTTTGGATAGGATATTTATGATGCTAGAGGTGCTTGAAGATATCTTAATGTCATCAAAAGGGTGCATGGGTGGATGGATAGGTTTTGAGGTCTAAAGTCAAATGCTTGACGGAGGTCTTGTTCAAAAGAGTTGACAACTTGATGAAAAAAAATTTTTCTTAAATATTTCTATATAATTGACTTAATGGTAGAAATTGCAAAAAAGATAAAAAAAAAAAGAAAAAGAAATAAAGAATGCAGAATACAAATTCTTTGATATAAAATAATTTCTTTTCTACTTTTGAATGCAAAATATTTTTAAAACAAATATCAACCCATAAATCTATTGTAGATAAACATTGAGTTTCATCTTTCACTCATAAAAAATCTTGGGTATGGAATGAAAAAAGATCCTTCTAGAAAGTGCTTCCATCTATAATGTTCGTTATGTTTGAAAATTCAAATTAATTGATCCACAATATAAATACCGAACAACGGATAAGAAACTTAAAAAAATTGAGGCCCTAAATATTTTTGGGCCAAAAGCCTTTGCTTTAGCTGCTTCCCAATGGTCGGCCCTCAAAGGGTGCAAAGTGATGGTGATTGCACCTATATTTGATCAAGGGTCCTTAGAGGTGTCGAGGGAAAGAGAGAAGGGGAAAAAAGGCCCCATGGGAGGGACATGCACCCATTCTGCCTTTTAGGTGGACTCAACCTACTCTAGTGGATCTAGAGTAGGTCAAAACAGTTTCATCCACTCTAGAAATGCCATTAAAGTGTGCCACATCTTCCCCAAATATGCAAAAGCAGGCTGCCTTGCTTCATTAATACAAAGTAGTTACTTATGGTCCCATTGTAATAAGCTAAACTCTACACGATAAATAGATTCGCTTAGTCTTTATTTCATTAGTTTTGTTTTGATAATGAAGATATTAAAACTCTTGAGAGAGTGAGTGATAACTTGGAATAGCTTTTGTTTACATTTATTTAGAAATGGTGGTTGTAAGGGCATTTCGATTCCCTTGCGGTCGACATAAGAGATTAGGTGCTTATTGGTAATTGATTTGGTATTTTTTAAGTTTAATATACATATTCGTTCCTATTTCTTTCGGTCATCTTGTGTCAATCTATCTGTCTATCATCTACTTTTTATCCCATTACTTTTCGTATTTCAATTTTGTTGTTTCTTTAGTGTTTGTATTTGTTCTTGTCTTCATAGATTACTCTTGTATCATTTGGTATTAGAGCCGAGCTTGATTTCGTTCTCACAATGTCCATCTTGGGTCTCATTGTCTTGAAAAATAAAAAAACACATTTTTTTACTATTCACGTTTTTAGGGTTAGGAAAAAATTTAATTCTTTGAATTAATTTTTTTATTGAGTTTCTAGTGTTAGATTCTTGTTCTCTAACACTATAGGAGTCTAAGGATCAAATTTGAGCTAAATTGAAGCAATATTGAAGATATTATTGTTGATGAAAACTTGAGTTTGAAGAAAAGAAAGTGGGTTGAAAATCTTGAAAATTAGGTGAAGAATATGACCTAAATGATGTTTGGAATGACTTTAAAATGTTAAAAAGTTCCTAGATTCAAAATTTCAACTCATTCCGAGCGAAGGTGGAGAAGTTGAAATATTTTGCGTTCTTGGAAAAATTTATATCATCAAGATGAATTTTCACCAAAAAGTTGGTGTTTGATCCTCAAAAGAGAAGGAAAAAGAGTGAAAAGTGTTAGTACTAAATCATCTTCAAAGGTTCCAAGAATATTTTAGGGGAAGAGAACAAAAAAAGGACCACAACAAGTACAAATCGCCAACTAAGCAAGCTGCTGGCTGACCTGCCCTTGGTCTGTGTTTGGACTGCTGCAGCAGCTCAAAACCAGCCCAAGATAGTGGGTTCTAAATATGACATGTTCTTGGCCTGCTCTAGGACTGATCCAAACCTGCTAAAGCATGGAAAGACAGCCCCACATGCACTTGGCATGCGCTAGGGAGGCACCCAAGTTGCCTTAGTCCCTCTCAAACACACTTCAAACGCATCTCACCTACATGATTAAACTATACAACACTCCTTTAGTTCATGTTTGATTCATGTAGTTTCATTTCTTGATTCCTAATTTCATCTCTTGATTCTTAAAATACTCAACAACTAGTAATTCATCTACTAAGTTGATTGATTAGTTCTTGAGTCTGTTTCTTTCTTCGTCCTATTTTATTTAATTTTTTCTAGTTTTTAATTCATCATAGCTTCAAGGCACAAGTTTTTACATCTTTTCCTTGAGTCATTTCAAACAAAAATTCATTCCAGCGACAAGTAGCAACTGACACCTTATGAACTACCGAAGTATACATAATTTTCAACATTAGCTTATTCAATTGTGAGGCAATCAAAGCCGTGTAAACACGAGTGATTGTGATCTCTTATTTTCCTTATGTTAAATTTATTGTTGTCTTTGTTGAGTGTTTAGTCACTAGGTATAATGGCTATGATGCAAGATACTCGAAATATCATGGGAAGAAACATGTTGAAAGTCATATTGGAAAAGATTGAGGGCATGAACAGAACATTGGAAAAGATAGAAGCTAATCTAACCTCCATAGAAGGTAGTGTATAAAACATGAAAAATAGCCTATCAAATATGGAAGGTACAATGAAAAGCATAGAGAAGTCCTTAGATTCTATAGAGCGAATTCAAGATGCCCCAACCTATAGGCCAAACTTGATGATATTAGAAAGGAATGATGAGCAAGTTAGTAGGGAATGTCAGATCATGAGAGGATTCCTGGAAGTAATGAAGAAGGAGGAAGTTGAGAAAACGGAAAGAGAAATATCCCATGAACAAGGAAAGAATGACATGGCTCGAAAGCAATAAGAGTTGACTAAGATTGAAGAGCCAAGTGGTTGCTTGAAAGGTGTGGATAAGGAACATTTAATTGTGGGACTTTTCAAGACAAATCCTTTGTTACCCACAAACCATGGTACTAGCATTTTACCTATCATCAACCCTTCTTTTGTACAGGTTCAAAAACATGTACTTCTAAAGGAGCATCCAAAAAGAGTTCCTTACGAACTCATGCTTTACGATCTAACGGAGTTCTTGGCTAAGAATTCCAACTTCAGGAAGAATGATGAAGAAATGACTCAAGAGAGTAGACTTGAAAAACTCCCTTGTAATGATAGAATTCCCAAGGTGCAAATGCACTCCCGGATGAAAACCAAGGTGAAGACAATTCTTCTTGTGAGGTACAAGGTAACAGTGTTATCTTTTACACTTCTATAAACCTACAATGTCATGATATCGCTAATAGCCATATGAGTTAGTTGGTGGATTGCCTAAAGTGGATTTTACTGAGTCCTCCATTTGTGATACTCTTGGTATTGCTATGTTTCATGATTGTCCATTTCTTGTTATAAATAAGCAACAACTAGTCGATCCTATAGATGAACAAATTGATTCTTCTAGTAAGATCAATTTGTGTTCACGTAGTTCTAGAACTTGTGACATGAATGAGGTCCCATTGCTAAGTGATGAGAGTAGTTACACACTAGTTGAACCTTATAAAAACAAAGTTGAGTCTATGTTTTCATGTGAGTTTTCAACAACTAGTGAAGAAGTGTGTAATGATCAACTTACTAGTGAGTGTAGTCCACTACTTCAGCATGTGTGTGGTGTTCTTGAAGAGTCTCAAGTTAGAGATGGTGTTGATAGAGTTGATCATGTGAATGGAAATGTTGTGAACCATGACATGTAACTTTTTAAGAGTTAACTTTCATGCTTAAACTCTTTACTTTTGAAAAGTCATCCTCTCTCAAAGAAAGATGTCTCATGTAAAAATAGTGAAATAACTCTTTCCACGACACCTAGTGATGTGTAATGTGATGTGTTTAAAAGGAAATATAGTCTTCTTAAGATTCACATGTTATCCCATTTTTTAAATACATTAAGAATATATGATTGAGTGAGGATTGTGCTAACTATTCAAATCTTGATAGTGATCTCTCACTTTTGAAAATGAATGATCATTTGGGTGATGATATCTTTGAGTTACTTGAATGCTTAAGGAACTCAACTAGTGGTTGTTCATATGAAATTGATTTTTATTGTGATCCTATGTATGATACCCTACCCTTGTTTGATTAATATGGGAATGAATTACATGATTCTTGTGGTAACTTGAGTCATGATCCCATTAATGTTAGTATTGGTAGGTGTCTATTTGAGGATTTTTTTCCTTGAAACAAAAGGTGTAAATTGTTTGGAACATGCTTCTTCTTTTACTTTGTGTACCTCTATTGATGTAACTACTCGTGGTGATGATCTTGAATCTAATAGTTCGTATATACATAAGGACACCTTAGTTAAAGTTAATCTGAGTGATATCTATCTCTACCCTCTCTATACTTATGAAATTATCAATGGTCATGTAGAGGGTCAGCCTAATTGTGAGAATTTCACCTTTTGGTAAAGTTAGTATTGCCTTGACACATGTTCTTGGCAACTTCTCCCATTTGGCCCTAGTGAACTATTGGGATATGATTATTTCAATACATCTAACTTGGTGCTTGGTCATGACGACAAGTAAGTGTGATTGAGTGTAACGCCCCAAAATCGGGTCCTGAGATGTCAAACGGTGCTTAGGACCACAAGTGACCCCAAGCTAACCCTTCTACTGGCATAACTCATAAGAAACTGAACAAAACGTATAAATCTATACAAATCTGTGAAAAATAACTCTTTTCTGAATATGATAGATACAAAACTAAATTTACAAGATTACAACTCTACTTTTACAACTAAAACTGAAATGGAATACATCAACTTCTACTGACTGTCTATGAAGCCTCTACTAGTACTGACTATAGGTAGTTGGGTCATGACTCCCGACTATTCCAACTCAATACGGCTGGATAAATAAAATACAACACTTCTCGAACAGTATAACTAACTCAAGACCTTGAATCGAAAGGACTCATCATCTGCTGACTAGATGCCGTGAACTGACTGGATCTTAAGATTTACACTATACCTTGTACATACATTCTAAGAAAATGTAGCCCACATACGAATATGTGAGTCAGTACCATGGAAACGTACCGAGCATATGGGGTGTAATGCATATATAAAATAATATCTTAATATCATCACAGTTTATAAAATTATGCAAGCTGATATAAATGACTCACTTAGCTCGAATTAAATCATCGAAATCATGGATGAAAAATACATGTAAAGTAAAACAATTGAGTCATTACAATAAGTTCTCAATTCACTTCTTCCTTGGTTTCAAACATATAGAGTAATCAAATGTCAAAACAATTCTCTTTAGAACATAATATCTCAATCTTTTAGAATCAATAACTTTCTCAAAACCAATTCTTCAAAACATATACATTCATCTTAGATAGGAGGGAACACACATGCATACGTCGGGAGTTTCTTATAACAAACATAAACCATGTGAGCTACATGGAGTCCAACGTCTTACCCATGTTGGGGAGAGCTTTCCTATCCTTGCCATCAGAATAGGACCTTAATCATCAATTCAAAAACTACTGATCACTATATCATCCTCAGGCTCACATCCTATGGGACACGTAGTTCTAGGGAAGTACCAAACCGCTATACCTCCCGCTCGGTGCTAAAGACTACTCCCAGAATTAGCTCAGATCTTTTTAAAGAAAATCCACAAAAATTAGTTTAACAATTCACAACGGGAGCCAATATGCTACAACTTTCATAATCATTCAAGAATAGTGGATTTCTTTTCTCACTTGTTTTCAAAAGAAATTCTTCCTCGACCACCAAGGTCA
Organism: Capsicum annuum; assembly: GCF_002878395.1. NCBI lineage: Eukaryota > Viridiplantae > Streptophyta > Magnoliopsida > Solanales > Solanaceae > Capsicum > Capsicum annuum. Next base: position 3,113,205 of record NW_025896087.1, on the reverse strand, counting down.
AATCATTCTTCATCATTTCAAATCATTCAAATCTCAAGGTTTTTATAACACATACTTCACAAAATAATAATCTCAAATAGTGTTCAAAATTCATATATCAATATCACAATAAAACCATTCAAAGTTTCATATTTTATGTCATAAGCATAAAATAATAACTTAAAACCCTAAAAATTCAGCTTTATATGCAACCATATCAACATTCTTATGAAAACATCATAATTCATAAATTCATATATTCAAATTCATAGAAAAACATATCAAATCATATCTCTTTCGAAAGAAAAATTAACTTTGGGCACAAGAACGAAAGAGTGTTCTTGTTGAAAAAACTCCACATACCTTAAACTTGAAGCTTTGAATGACTTTCCGAATTACGTAATGCTATTCACGAACTTTTGGTTGTCCCTCGTAGCCTTCTTAACTGGGATTCCGAATAAGTAAAAATTATAGAATTCTCACGGTTGAATCTCTAGCTATTGGGGTTTTTATGTTGAAACCCTAATGGTTGTTCTTGGTGATTTTGAGAGAAAGTAAACTTATTTTGATGTTGTGGGAGTTTAATCCCATGTTATAACATATATGGGGGTGTTTTTGGCACTTGGAAGTGAGGTATGCGGCGCACAACCCATGGAAGATCTTAAGGTGTGCGTCGTACACCTTATGCCAGACATTTAAGAGTTCCTCGCACTCCCAATCACACACATTTGATTGTGTGGCGCATTGCCCATCGCACACCCTTACTGCCTCTCACAAAAATGGATATAACTCTTCGCTCGGGTATCGGATTTTTGTGAAATTTGTATCGATGGAAAGATAATTCAATTATCTACAATTTGATAGGATTTGGGATGAAAAATTCCAAGTATACTCAGAGATATTCACCTTTGAAGTTGACCCTTGTAGAATCGAATGTCAATCTTTGTATGAATCAATTGGTTTTAGCTCAACATTGTTCTAGGTCATTGCTATAAACATTTTCCACCTCTAAACTACTCCATAGACTAGGATAATGATCATGCAACTTTTATTCATGTGAGAATCACTTGGATTAGAGCTTAGACGCACAGAAATGACGGTTAGAATTCTATCCAAAAAATACGGCATATTACATTATCTCCCCCTTGGGAACATTCGTCCTTGAATATGGATAATTAACCTGAAACACAGAGGAATATTAGTCTTCAAACTATCATGTGTAACTGATAGAACTGAATCAATGCATCTCAAAAATAATGAGTTACTGAACTGGTCTGCAAGTGCATGAATCCTCAAGAAAAATAACTATATGGCTAAGATAGAAACGAGCGTGTCACCTTATGAGTAACCATTATTTTACACTTGATCTGATCTCATGAGAAAAGATGAGATGTTTATGACATGAAAACTTAGGGTATTACAACATCCCCCTCTTGGAATCGTTCGTCCCCGAATGATAATAATTTGATGAAAATACTAGGAAGAGACTGTGATACTACACAGGATACTTACAAACTGAATCATGACTTAATATCTGAAACTGAAACTGATGCATGAACTGAGCTGAATTAATAATTTAATTGGACACAGACACATTGCCTCTTGGAATATACATACGTATAAAAATGCGGATAGTAAGACTAGCTGGAAAATTCAGAATCTATAGGAGCTTAACTCCTTACTTGCTAAACTAGATTACAGGCTATATGGACTGGATCATACTGACTACCCATACTCAAATGGAGTATTTCTTTTGTACTTTTCTACGAAATTCTATTGACATTAGGGAGCAAAGAATTTTGGGCATGCTCTGAACAAGACATTTGACTAAGGAATTACAACATTGATATAACTATATAGCATGGAATATAATTATATAACTCATAAACTAGGATAAGATTGCTAGGCCGTAGGCAACACAACTTCTTACTTTCAAGCTTAGCATCACTTCTCAAATGCCCATCAACTATACTATTCCCCTTAAATACCATACTCATTTGATTCAGCTTATAATTCTTATATTGGCACTGCGAAATCTTTCTACTTAGGTCTAAACTAAACTAAGTTCTCTCACCATGATCAAGCCTAACACTAAATCACAAGATACAACATGCCAAACCACAATACTAGTCTAAACCACAAGGTTCAATATTCTATATCTTCTTATAGCTCACACCCTAAGCATAACATGTCTTACCACTTCAATGACTAATTTAAAACTTTTGATATGGATTCACTAGTGCATATTGCATTCATCATCTTACATCCAACAAGAAATTCAAGCCTATCATTAAAAATCACATATAACTTTAAGGCAAATACCCCTAAAGGCATACTTTGCATATTCTCTAAAACTTTGTCAACAACAATTTTCTTGCACTATTCTTAAAAACATACACACAATTTCTAACTAACCAAGACATGTATCAATGACTTGGACTCAATCTTACTTCACACTTTAGCCTTACATAGAAAAGCATAAATAATCTTTCTTAATGAGGGTCATCAAATTTCTCACATCTAAGCCATTGCTTATCCACTATCATCACCACTATCTTAACATAGGAAGAGGTCACCGACGGGCTAACACATATGAACCAGAAGCACAAAAACTACAATACATAACATTAACACTTATCTTTATCTTGAGGAATAAAATATCAAAGGCATGGATTCATTAAAGAAATCTGAGCTGAGGACATGCATGATATAATGCGAACTTCACTTGTATCATGAGTTTAAAAACTAGTCATACTCTGAAACATGAGTTTATACTTATCATGAGCTATTCAACATAAGACTGGAGTTCATAGATTCATAAGAGATAACTCTAATCACAGAGTGAAGCTGTTAGATGCTTGTTAAAAGCTGAGAATGGGCTTGCGCACACATGATAGGTATAAGCATAGGCCTGTGGCATGGATTTTGTCAAGCAAGTGATGGATTTGGTGTTATAATGACTGAAATCAAAGGCATACTCTAGAGTAAAAAGGGATCACTATCTCATCATAACTCATTATTGACATGTATCACAATCTAATTCTCAAAACTCGGTTTGGTTCTTCACTAACCATCTCCCCCTTAATCTGTTAACACATCCTCCTTCTTTACATTATTACTATTTACCCATCTTCACACCTAAATTACTTTCATAGCTCTATAAATTTCAACTAAACTTCCTCTTGCAATCTCAGGAAAGCCTAAATTAACAATACTAAGCCACTAAGTACTTCCATCAAAACCTATACTTTCCTAGAACAAGAAATACCATCAATAAATCTTTTCATACTTCAAGTGAACAACAATCCACCTTAACTAATAATCTCCTTCTCTAACTTCACTAAACTATTAAACAAGGGTATATCACTTCATTACTAATTCAATCATAAGCAAAAATTCAGCTATACATATTCAATAAATCCCCCTTACCACCATTCTTGCCACTACATTTCTAAACCCACAAGTTCAACTAGCACAAGACTTTCAACTAAACGTTACTACTTCTGTCAATATACAGAAACCCACAGTTTCAACTAACACCAAAAAAACAAGATAAACAACAAGTTTCTATTGAATCAAAATAGGCCTCACACGGCTTGACTAGACTTTGGTTTTGTGTTTTGATTAAGAAAATTATATGAATAATAAAGCAACTATGCTTGTGAATCAAAATAGGCCTCATACGGCTTCACTAGACTTTGATTTTTCACAAACATATTGATAACAAGATTACATAATACAAGAGATAGAAACTTGACACACAACATTCAACGATCTAAGAATACATCTTACTCTGTCTTAATTAAATAGCTTATAAGAAAGAGGGCATAACTTAAATTTGAAGGACTTATAACACACTAGAAGGCTCCTCTTAAGCCACTTTATGAAACTTCTGCCAGCAAATATAAGAGCATTATTTGGGGAGGAAATTAGAACTTGCCAAACATGTTACCTTAAGAACAGTACATAGATAGAGAAGTATAGATTATTCTGAGGAAAAATTTGAAAGCATATCTAACTCGGGCTTAGTGCACGATTTCTATCGGCCTGATAAAGCTCTTCAGTTTTCAAAACTTAAATGTACTGATAGGATACTTTTGTAGCTCTCTTACAATTCCATAACTATCTACGGAGAATTAAGCTTAACTATTTCTGATACCTTGGAAATAAGGCAGAGATGGCCTGACTAGAGTAAGAGGAGAATCTATATAAGTTTCTTGGAGAACTTTTCTATAGCACGATTTAAGACTTGAAAGAAGAGAGACATTTCCTAAATGCCTTATAGCCTTTCGAAGAAAAGTACAGACATCTCCGTACCATTCCGCAAGACTCTAATAGACACAACTTCCTAGACACCCTAGGATACTTGAACTCTGTGCTTTGATACCAAGTTTGTAACACCCCGAAATTAGGTCCCGAGACGTCACATGATGCTTAGGATCACAAGTGACCCCAAGCTAACCCTTCTACTAGTATAACTCATAAGCAAATGAACAAAAAGTATAAATCTATACAAATCTGTAGAAAATAACTCTTTTCTGAATATGATAGATGACAAACTAAATTTACAAGATTACAACTCTACTGTTACAACCAAAACTGAAATGGAATATATCAACTTTTACTAACTATCTCTGAAGCCTCTACTAGTACTGACAATAGGTAGCTGGGTCGTGACTCTCGACTATCCCAACTCAATATGGCCGGATAAAGAAAATACAACACTTCTGGAACTGTATAACTAACTCAAGCCCTTGAATCAAAAGGACTCATCACCTGTTGACCGAATACCGCGAACTGACTGGATCTGATGATGTACACTATACCTTGTACCTACTTTTCGAGAAAATATAGCCCACATATGAATATGTGGGTCAGTACCATGGAAACGTACCGAGCATATAGGGGTGCAATGCATATATAAAATAATATCTTAAAATCATCACTGTTTATAAAATTTTACATGCTGATATAAATGACTCACTTAGTTCAAATTGAATCATCAAAATCATGGATGAATAATACATGTAAAGTAAAACAAGTGAGTCACTATAGTAAGTTCTCAATTCACTTCTTCTATGGTTTCAAATATAGAATGTATTTATAAAGTTTTAGATTATTCCCATGTGTTTTCAACCGTTTCAACATATAAACTACTTCATTGACTAGGATAATGATCATGCAACTTGTATTCAGGTGAGAATCACTTGTATTAGAGCTTAGATGCGCAGGAACTACGGTTAGAATTCTAGCACAAAAACACGGAGTATTACATTTAGGATGTTGGTATCCTTCACTATGATGGAAAGTATTTCTTGGGAACTTACAATCCACTTGATAGATTCAAGTTATGTATGGGAGGCATTTCTACCAAAGATGAATATTCTTTAAGGAAGAAGATGTTATGACCCGAGTCGGGGCCCTTGTCGTAACGAGCATCCCGAACCATGAAGGCCAGTGCCCCTTTCTTTCTAGCAATCATGCACAACATTCATAAAATATAAAGAATTTGCAAAAAATATACAAAATGGAACCATGATCAATCTCATAACACTTGAACAATTTTGAATAAAATTCTTAATATTCAAAAAATATGACACCCATCTGCAAAATCTTTAACATTACAAGATCCAATATATGTCTAAAATAAAACTGGGATGAGGCCCCCAGTCAGACCATGAATCAAACAAATGATAATGCTTATATAAGCTCTTCCTTCCAGAATAGAGAAGGCTCAGTAATTGCATACTTTTATCAGACAAATCTACGGTTTACCAGGATACCTGGACTGAGCCTCAAACCCTGAAATATATGGGGTCAATACAATTGTACTAGTACGCAGAATAATTCAAAAACATATGCATTTTTATAAAACATAGGAGAGAGCATTTCATAAACATCATGTCAAGTTGAAACGGTTGAAAACACATGGGAATAATCTAAAACTTTATAAATACATTCTGCAATTCATAACTCTACTCTTTATCTTACTTTTGAGCCAGATAGTACATCCTACAACTCTGCTATTCCACATGCTATATGAAATCCGTCCTTGACTCGGCGGTCAAGCCCCCAACCCATGTTTTCCAAAAGGGTTGGAGTCTCTGCCTCTCTATTACACCATTGGGCCATCGCCAAAGTACAATTTTTCTTTCGGGTGTCATAAACCCGTGTCAACAAATCACGATTTTGGGAAATGAGTCGTTTGACTTGTTTCTTCTTCGGATAATCATCTAACTCTCTTAAGCCTAGTTTTAGATTCTTTAAATTATATCTTCTTTTAAAAGTTCTTTCTTTCTTAATATCATTCCGGCACATCAAAATAGGCTATCGTCATATCCAGAGTTGCAAGTCATGTTACAACATCTCTACTTCTCTTTTCTTATTTCAAAATGTATCATTGACCACCCAAAATATTTAAAAATCATGGATAAATTCATACTTGAAAGCATATGAAAACAAAACATTCTCTCTTCAACACTTTCTCTATGGTTGACATCTTCTTTTATTAAACACTAGTAAACATATCCGCGCTTCGCGCGTTAATAAAAAATACTCATAAATTTTGTAAATAAACTTATCATAAATATAGTCATGATAAAAGAGAATAACATTTTTCATGCACATACAAAACAAAAATACATTGCTTAAATAGTAGGAAAATATGTTTAGAAAAATTTAGAATTATGACTTAGATGATTTTCATTCTTCAATTTTTGATTCCTTTAAACTAGAGAAGAAAATGTTAAGAGAGTTGATCACTTTCAACTACCTACTATCCTCTCAAACTAATATAGATATACATCATAGAAGTGAAAAAAGTCTGTTTTTTCTTAAATTTTCTTCTAATAACTAATAGTATAAAATAGAATATGAAATGAAATGTGAAAAAAAAAGGATAAAAGCAAAAAGAAATAAATAAAAATAAATTATGTATTTAATTATTTTCCAAATTATCTTTTATTTTTTTGAGGATTTCCGTTTCATCATAATTGTTTTCGCTTTCCCTCCTCTTTAATATTTCATATCCTAATTACATAACTTTTACTTTTAACAAAATTGTTTCTTTCTCTCTATTCTTCATTATTTTCTTATTCGTTTTTTTTTTTTTACTTTTACTCTCTCATAAATGAGCGAGATCCTTCTTGATTTCTTGTTCTTCTTCTTTTATTCGAATATTAAACTATATACAAGTTAAGTAAAATTCTATCATATAATGAAAGGAGTAAAATGTTTCAAAACTCATGTAACATCTTCTCAATTAACTTACCTTATGTTGTCACATTTTGATTTTTTTTTTTTAGAAAAAAATTCAATGTAATGCTCATCCTAAAAGGGAAGAAATGTAGCATATCATATTGTGTTATAAATACGATATCAATTTTCACTTAGTTACATCCAACAAATCAAAAGTAGATGCGAATTTTCAAGTACATGAAAAATAAAACAATAATTACATCTTCTTCAATGAAAGAAAATTAGATAATGATTATTAAAAATCAAAATATTCTGTAAAAACTAATTCTTATCGTAAAATTTCAATAGTCATGCCAATATGATTTACATGAGGAATTTATAAGTACATGAGAAGTTTCAACTACATAAGAAACAATATCAATACATAAATTATTTTCAATCAAAGAAAATTAGGTTATGACCATCAAGCACCAAAGTATTATATAAAAACTAACTCTTACTGTAAATTACCCAATCAATAGGATGAAAATTTCAGTAGCAGTAACAATATGATGCCAAACAAATCACATAATTCCCAACTAATTCTAAGTACTATGTAAAAACTAACTCTTATCGTAAATCACAAAAGTAGGAAAAAAATTTCGTAGTCGTGCCAATATGAAGTACATGAGAAATTAAGAAGATGAGAAGTTTCAAGAACATGAAAAATAATATCAATAGTTATATTATCCTCAATAAAAGAAAATTAGGTAAATGATCATTAAACATCAAAGTATTCTGTAAAAATCAAATCTTATCATAAATAACCAGATTGTGATAAAAATTTTAGCCGGAGTTTCAATAGGATGCCAAGGACAATGACATAATCCACAACTCTGTATAATACAATAGAGAGGAGGTGCAAAAAAATATCGTTTGCAATAATAACACAGAAAAAAGTAAATAATTTGAATTTAACTTACAGTCTCTTTAGATTGAATGTCATAATACAAATTTCATATATTTTTATAACAATCTTGATTAATTTGCAAGAGATATAGAATAAGATAATCCTGAAATATTCATAGCCTCCATTAAAATGGGATATGAAAGATGGCATTATTCCATTAATTGTGTAATATGAAAAGGTTGGCCAAAAGAATTAGCAAATTCAGATTCATAACTGTATATTAATAAGGCCAATGTACTATTAATTATGGGAAACTTATAAAGGCAGCACAGTTTATTCTTTTACATATTTAAGTTTTAGTCTTTCAAAATTAAAAAATGGTCAAAAAATTCACAAAAAAGATAAATAACAATGGAGATCGTAGAGAGGTTCCATATCACCTCCTCTATGTTTCTTCTATAGTAGATTTCTATCAAAATCATACGTTATTATTTTGAACCAAAATAATTATAAAACTACAATAATCAAAAATTCATATAAAATACAAAATAAAGTGAAATCATATAGAGAACATGCAAAATAAAAAGATGCATCTTACGAACTTAATCATTAAAAATATGAAAATATAATAAGAACCGAAAACAAAACAATAAAAATGGTAAATGCATTTTTATAATAAATTAACATTTGAATTTAGTTGCTTTTCTTTCAAAAATGAGTCACTCCTTGAAGTCAAACCGCAGAAATAATAGAACACGTCTTAACTATCCATCATAAAGAGCGAATTAACATAAGAGAGTAAACAGAACATGTATAAAGAACAAATTAATAGAAAAGGTGAAGATAAGCATTATTCATGAAATTTATGATAAATTAACATTCCTCAAGAATGAAGCTTAATTCTACAAATAAAAACTAAATTGGCTATTAGAATAAAACATTCGAAAATTAGAAGAAGGGTCTAATATTCATAATTAGTATTTGATATATATGAATATTTTTCTTCAGTTTAAAAAATATCATCACTAAAAAAAATTTTAAACAGTAAAAAAATATGTATTTAAAATTTTATGATACATTCTTACAAACTTTTAGCTACTAACACACATAAAAAAAATAAAGTATATTTGTTTACCTTGATAATTGCTTTTAGAGTGAAGAAGAAACATAAATCTATAAACAAAAAAAATAATATTGGAAGAAAATTACAACCAATATTGACCCAATGCTTATTTCTGTAAAGCACATTGAGAAATGCTTATTCTAATGTTTAAATTTATAGAACTTGTATTTGGAATATCAAAAGGCATGAGAAGACAGAGTAACATTAAGGATATGAATGAATAATGTAAGCCATAATTGTCATGTTTAATTCTCTTTAAAATTTAGTTAAAATAGAAGTTTCAATTTTTAGATGATTTTTGAGTTTTTAACATATTATATAAGTTAAAAAGAATAAGAAAAAACTCATCATTTTGAGAAAATATATATATATATATATATATATATATATAATATACATATAGATAGTCATTAAAGTATTTTTAAATTAGGGAAGTGGGATGAATTATTTTTTTTCTAGAGGAAGAATACATAAATTAAATAATAAAAAGTGTGATAAATGAGGTGAGGAAGTGGAAGAATTTAATAGCACAAGATAATAATGATGTTGTATATTAAACACATTGTATATATGTCACGACCCGAACAAGGGCCTTGCCGTGACGAGCATTTCGAACCATGGAGGCCCGAAACACCCCTATCTGTCTGGTAATCATGCACCTAATTTATATGATCAAAGTAATGCGGAAGAAACACAATAATTCGAAAACATGGTCATAAATATGAAAAGAAACAATAACGGGAAAATAAAGTTTCCCCAACATCAATCAACCTCTAAACAACTGTCTGCGAAAATCTCAAACAAATGATTGAGTCAAGTAACTGTATATAAACTGGGACAAGGCCCTCAGTAGACCCCAAAACTAAATATAAGATAAAAGGACTGTAGGACATAAGACCTTCCGAAACATAGAAGGCTCACCACTTGTCTCTGCAACTCTGTCTGAATGATCTACTGATTCTCTAGACCCCTAGACTGGGCCTCTGAACCTGAGAGGTTAGAGAGGAGAGGGGGTCAGCACGAAAGTACTGGCACGCAGAGAAATCAAAATAAAACATAATATTTTCACAAAATAAAGCAATTTCATATCAAATCATTTGAAAACACATGGGCATAATGCAATAGTTTATCAACAACAATGAAATGCAACTGAGCTAGGTGGAATACCCTACATAATTTAGACCAACTGTCAAATCTCGATTGCCGCCGAGATTAAAGTATAAGTGAGGGAGAGACACACAAGACCACGAAGCATGGTGTCTCGACCTAATGGTAGTGAACAAGATCACTTAGCCTGGGCTCCTACCTATAGTCCCAATTCGGGAATAACATAAAGTCAAGTACACAAGATCACTTAGCCTGGTACCAAATTTCCATGTCGGCAAACACAGTTTCCAGCGATGAGCCCTTACACTCAAACGCCTTCTTCAGGCATCCACCTATCTCATGTAAAATCAATACATTCAAACTTTATTTAATTCAATCACGTAGCATATTTTGTAGGGTATCGTCATACCCAACTTGCAAGTCATCAATATCAAATCCACATATTCATAATTATGTAAAAACCAAGGTGCTTCATTATTTACATGTAGTGAACAATAATTATTTCAAATTCATGCTCTCTTTTGTTGGTCACAATATGATATGGGGTATCAAGACATTATCATGGGAATTTGAAAGCAATTTATCATTCATATTTATCAAACTTCCATGGAAAATCTCAAATCACATATGCATGGTTTCAACCATTGTAGTATATAGGCAAACAATTCCCATGACATAAAGAAAAATGACTTAGAAAACATATTGAAAGCAAGTTATTAGCATTTGATTGAAAACCCCCATTTAAAAGCATGTATGTTCATAAAAACTACACCCATGAGATTTTAGGATAACCCCACGTACCTCAATTACTACGAATATTAGATGATTCTCGAAGCCTACGTTGAGAGGATTCCAAATATGCAATTAGTTCCTAAAACCCCCAGTTGAATCTCGAGTTGCTTGGGTTTTTATTTTGAAACACTAGGAGAATCCTTGAGCACTTTTGATGAATAAAGGGGTATTTTGGGGTCCTTGGAACTGAATTTCATGTTTTAGGGCTATGTAAGGGTGGAAAAGGACCATTTTACCTCAAAAACAGAGTGTTTAAGTCACTTGAATTGTTTACATAGCGTGCCTACTACTTTGAAAGGCCATAATTTCTTGCTTGGGTGCTGGATTTTAGCAAAATTGGTATCGTTGGAAAGCTATCTCGAAGACCTGTCATTTGACACTTAGTAGGCTCTCTAATTCGACATATGCAGAGAGTTATGGTCGATGGAAGCTGACACAAATTACAACGTCCACTAAAACTTAATCGATTGAAATAGTTTCAACTTGTCCTTGAGTTGAAGGACCTCTATGGTCTAAATTCAAGCTTGAATGGATTCACATACTACGGAAATAATTAACATGCCATATTGGCATAGGATTTATGGCTTCGAGATTATGAACGCATCGAAATCATGGTCTATATTGTAGTCCAAAATGAGGGGCATTACAAGAATAATTCGGTTTGGGTCTATAAACGTAGGAACGACAGTCTAAACTCTAGCCCAAAAATACGGGGTGTTACATTATCTCCCCCTTGGGATCATCCGTCCTCGAATTATGGGTAGGAACATATTGAAGCTTAGAGGTATGGAATAATGCAGACATGATATGTTTCCCTAAGAAAGAATACACTGATCTATAATATGACTATAAGACTGGAACTACTGATGTTCTAAATTCTTATACCGGACGTGCATATCTGATGCATAGAATACATGACTAAAGCTACTCATAAGCTGAATTCTCATAATGAACATGCATACCTGATGCTTGGATTTGTTATTGAGTTGTTCTCATGAACGCAGAACTGAATATACTACTAAGCTGAACTTTTTCTATTGGACATACATTTCTAATACATGCATATCTGATTGAACTGACGTATGAACGTATGACTGAATACGCAATGATAACTGGTGCGAAGCTTGTAATAAGAATCTATGCATGCATCTGAATGAGGTATCTCCCCTTTGAGACCTTATGTCCCTCTATGAATGCTTAATTCACTAAGATACTCAGAAAACTGAGGCGATGCGCAAGGCACCTATGAATTTAATCATAACTGAACATCTGAAATATGAATTTAATGCATGATGCATGAACTAGGCTATACTTGTAACTACTGGTATACTCTATCTTGGAATAGTATCATGTCTGAGATTTTGAGTAGCATGAATAAGTGCAAAGACGAGAAAACAAGTCATGCGAATCTGATTGCTAAACTGACTTATTAGCCATACAGACTTAATTATACTACACCCTCATACTTAACTGGAGTATCTCTTCAGCACAATTCTCTAAAGAAATTCTAGCGGTAATAGGGAGCCATAAATCTTGGGTATGGATCCCACAAGACATCCAACTGAGGAAATCACAACATTGACACTACTCTGCAGTCTGGAATATAGACATATAACTCCAAAATTAGGATAGAATTTTTAGACCTTTGGCAATACAACTTCTTACTTTCAGTATTAACGTACTTCCTGGATATCCCTTAACTATACTATTCCCTATAAATATCATATTCATTCAACTCAACTTAAAATTCTCATATGAGCATTGACAAATCTTTCTACTAATGTCGGAAATAACTTAATCCCTTCGCCGTGATCAAGCCTAACTCTAAGTCACAAAAAATACAACATGCCAGACCATGCTATTATTCTAAACCATATGATGCCACCTTCTATACCTCTTTTAAAGATCACATCCTAAGCATAACATGCCTTACCACTTCAATGACTACTCTGTACTCTTAATATAAAGTCGCTAATGCATATTGCGACCTTCTACTACAATTCGAAAACGTCATTCAAGCCTATTTTATAACCACATGCTGACTTCAAGGCAGCCACTCATAAATACATACTTTACATAGTTTCTAAACTATTGTCAATATAACTCCCACGCGCTACTCTAAGACATACGCATACAAACTTTTCCACTAACCATCACATGTATCAAAAACTTGACCCCGAATCCTACTTCATACTTATGGCCTTATCTTAAAAAGCATACTATGATCTTCCATGAACAAGAACATTTACATCATCACCACTATCATTGCGTAGGAAGGGTCACGAAAAGGTTAAAACATAAGATCCTCAAGCGTGAAAAGATTTTTATATGGGACTAAGAACACTATAAAGAGTGGGTACATGTGTCATGAGTTGCATGACCTCATCTAGAGTTCATAACATAAGGAATATGATTCCGACTACTTGAATGAACTAGAACTCATTATCTTGGAACTGGAAGAGTAAGTGACTCTCTATCATATACCGGAATCACGAACTATGATCACGGAACTGAATCGTGAGGCACGAGTATGCATCCGGATAACGAAAAAAATATTGAGGTAGGAATGGGTTGAGATCCACCCTCACTTTCTGATGTTCTAAATCATAGTGCATCACTACTAGAATTTGAGAGCCTTACTTGGTCATTTGTTCTATCATCTCCACCTCAGCTTCACGTCATCATCTAGAGTTTGGGAGATCCTTTATCTGATTCTAACTGAACTACACTTACTGCACTTTAAGTTCTAAAAAAAAATGACAATGCATGCATATCATAGAACTTAACCCGAATGACTACCTTCTGGGATACACTATCTTTCCATAGCCACCAATAGTCATAGTATAATTCTTGCACACTTATTTCTATCGGTTCAACCTTCAAAACTAAAACTTATATTCTAACTCTTAACATGGATATCACAAGGCCTTTGATGAACCATATCACTTTTGACACAGCCTACCACTATTGCGACTCTAAATTTATATCCCTCTACTATGAGAATCAAAATCACATCAAAAGGCTCAACACTATCCATCAAGGCTCCTTAACTTGGCTATCTAGAACACCATATACCATCTAACTAGTTTTTTTTCAACTATCAACTCAATGGTACCACTAGTCACACGTAACATGTAATAGTCTTAGAGAAATGCCACAACGGCATATCGCCTTGGGCATATTTACCCACCATACCTACAACATTATACTTCATTACGAATCAACTTAAACTTAAGTCATTTCATACACCGTTCAAGCCTATTAGATCACTTCCATTACCATATAACTAGTATCATTAACGAAGAAATCATCACATCCACCTTCATGGACATCAACTATTCAAACATAATATCTAGTGCTATGCATGATTTACAACCCAACCTTACACAAAATTTTCACTTGGAAAGTATAAATAAACATCACGAAACACTAGTGCACTAGAACTTCATAACCACAATAATTGATCAAGACCTAATGGTTTTCCTTATCATAATCCGTTAGTATGTACTATTTCAGCACCTCAAGCCTACTAATTTAATCCCACAAAACATTATCAAACTCTTGCCACTATTTACCACCACACCATTTAAATTCAAGCCTATAGTTTAGTATCAATCATTTACAACCAATGAAGAATGCAACATAATATAAATATACTAATCCATCAAATTGGGACATTCTACCTAAATATCTCAAAAATCTACTACATACCTTCTCACAAGTAGCACTAGTTTACAACTACCAATGAAAAGAGGGTCAAGGGGGTTAAAGCCTCATAATAGACATGGTCAGCCTTATCTTTATATTATAACCCTGTACAATCGTATCTACTGGTACTGCTTTCTCACATCACAATTACTTACCCAAGCGTATATTTACACTACCTTAAAATTCCTCAAACAACCATGAGTCTATAATCATAACTTACTCGCTAATATAGCCATTTTCACATTCAAGCAACCAACAAATCACCTTGACCAACAACTCCTTCGCTACCTTCTACTAATAACACACAAGGACGAATCACTTCATTACCAACTCTATCTCATACAAAAAGATTCAGCTATACATATATTCAACCAATACAAGAACAACACGTTGAACGACAAATTGCTAGTGAATCGAAATAGGCCTCACACGGCTTCACTAGACTTTGATATTTTTTTTTAACAAGAAAATGGGATGAATGACAAGTCAACTATGCTAGTGAATCGAAAGAGCCCCACACGGCTTCACTAGACTTTTTAGTTTCATCAACACAATGATAAAATATTTTCAAGAGATAGAAATTTGTCACACAATATTCCATAATCGGAGAATACACATCTTACTTTGTATAGATAAAAATCCGAGTCAAATAGTTCCCCCACAGATTATCATACAATCCACACACGCTACTAGCTACCAACAGGTCATAACATTGACACTTTAACTTATACTACTATTTTGGTGGAAATACAATTCCAACACTTCTACTACACATCTTTTCCCTTAAGCATGAAATCTGCAACATAAATTTCTAAAAATGGCTAAATATACTCAATATAGAAGGCTGAAAAGCACGATTTTATCAAGATCAAGGTTCACACTAGACCCCATACACTCTGAAGCAATAATGGACTCTTCTCAAATCCTTGCACAATTTTAAGATCTTATATGACGTGATCCGAAGGGAAAATACCATTTAGACTCTAAACTTCTGCACTTGAATCACCCTAGTATATGACGGGTCTGAGAACATCAGAGTAAGGAATGAATTTGGGATGATTTTACTTTCGTATGGACGTCACCATAGCACGAATTATTGTATGAAGGAGGAACATTCTGACTCTGTTGCACGAATTAGAATATGAAGAAAGAGAGATATTCCTAAATACCTTGTAGCCTCCTTCTTATAAGTGTGGCGCGCTACACACCCATAAATAAGACTCTACCCGACGTAATTTCATAGACACCCTGGAACCATGAACCATTCTTTGATACCAAGTTTGTTACAATCCAAACCAAGGCCTGGCCGTGACGAGCATTTCGAACCATGGAGGCCTAAAACACCCCTATTTGTCTGGTAATCATGCACCTAATTCATATGATCAAACTAATACGGAAGAAACACAATAATTCAGAAACATGGTCATAAATATGAAAAGAAACAATAACGGGAAAATAAAGTTTCCCCAACATCAATCAACCTCTAAACAACTGTCTGCGAAAATTTCTAACAAATGACTAAGTCAAGTAACTGTATATAAACTAGGATAAGGCCCCCAGTAGACCCCAAAACTAAGTATAAGATAAAAGGATTGCAGGACATAAGACCTTCCAAAACATAGAAGGCTCACCACTTATCTCTACAACTCTGTCTGAATGATCTACTGATTCTCTTGACCCCTAGACTGGGCCTCTGAACCTGAGAGGTTAGAGAGGGGAGGGGGTCAGCACAAAAGTACTGACACACAGAGATATCAAAACAAAACATAATATTTTTACAAAATATAGTTAAGAGACATTATAAACCAATTTCATATCAAATCATTTGAAAACACATGGGCATAATGCAATAGTTTCTCAACAACAATGAAATGCAACTGAGCTAGGAGGAATACCCTACATAATTTACACAAACTGTCAAACCTCGGTTGCCGCCGAGATTAGAGTATAAGTGAAGGAGAGACACACAAGACCACGAAGCATGGTGTCTCGACCCAATGGTAGTGACCAAGATAACTTAGCTCGGGCTCCTACCTATAGTCCC
This sequence comes from Capsicum annuum, assembly GCF_002878395.1. Lineage (NCBI taxonomy): Eukaryota > Viridiplantae > Streptophyta > Magnoliopsida > Solanales > Solanaceae > Capsicum > Capsicum annuum. The sequence continues at coordinate 3,096,366 of NW_025896087.1, read as the reverse complement.
AATTCGGGAATGACATAAAGTCAAGTACACAAGATCACTTAACTTGGTACCAAATTCCCATGTCGGCAAACATGATTTCCAGCTATGAGCCCTTACACTCAAATACCTTCTTCAGGCATCCGCCTATCTCATGTAAAATCAATGCATTCAAACTTCATTTAATTCAATCACGTATCATATTCTATAGGGTATCGTCATACTCGACTTGCAAGTCATCAATATCAAATCCACATAAGCATAATCATGTAAAAACCAAGGTGCTTCATCATTTACAAGTAGTGAACAATAATTATTTCAAATTCATACTCTTTTTTATTGGTCACAATATGATATGGGGTATCAAGACTTTATCATGGGAATTTGAAAGCAATTTATCATTCATATTTATCAAACTTCCATGGAAAATCTCAAATCACATATGCATGGTTTCAACCATTGAAGTATATAGGCAAACAGTTCCCATGACATAAAGAAAAATGACTTAGAAATCATATTGAAAGCATGTTATTAGCATTTGATTGAAAACCCCATTTCAAAGCATGCATGTTCATAAAAACTACTCCCATGAGATTTTAGGATAACCTCACATACCTCAATTACCATAAATATTAGATGTTTCTCGAAGCCTACGTTGAGAGGATTCCAAATATGCAATTAATTTCTAAAACCTCCGGTTGAATCTCGAGTTGCTTGGGTTTTTATTTTGAAACCCTAAGGAGAATCATTGAGCACTTTAGATGAATGAAGGTGTATTTTGGGGTCCTTTGAACTGAATTTCGTATTTTAGGGCTAAGAAAGGGTGGAAAAGGACCATTTTTCCCAAAAATGGAGTGTTTAAGTCACTTGAATTCTTTACATAGGCGCCGCCCATCCCATCGCCTATGTTTACCTAGGCGCCGCCTAGGCTATCATCTATGTTTACATAGGCGTCACCTAATAATTTGAAAAGCCATAACTTCTTGCTCGGGTGTAGGATTTTAGCAAAATTGGTATCGTTGAAAAGCTAACTCGAAGACCTATCATTTGACACATAGTAGGCTCTTTAATTCGATATATATAGAGAGTTATGGTTGATGGAAGCTGAGTCAAATTACAACGTCCACTAAAACTTAATTGATCGAAATTGTTTCAACTCATCCTTGAGTTGAAAGACCTCTATGGTCTAAATTCAAGCTTGAATGGATTCACATACTACAGAAATAATTAACATGCCATATTGGCATAGGATTTATGGCTTCGGGATTATCAACGCATCGAAATCATGATCTATATTGTAGCCCAAAATGCGGGGCGTTACAAGAATAATTCAGCTTGGGTCTATATACGTAGGAACGACGGTCTAAATTTTAGTCCAAAAATACAGGGTGTTACAATTTAATTTCTAATTAAATAGACATTAATTAATGGATGGTTTTTATTAATTTTAAATAATTTATTAAGCTAAAAATAGGAGAAAATAATTCAAAAAAATCACAAAATAGATAAATGGCATTAGAGGCCTCTAAGGCATGCCACATGGGATTGACTATTGATCCCTTTTATATATATATGTTGATTTGCGAACATTCAATTGAAAACATGAATTCTTATAAACCAAGTAAAATACCCTTATATTTAATCAATCAAATTAGTACTATGTATACGTATTAGTAACCTTTGAACTCAAGCTTTTAGCAATCTTTAAAATCAAAGCTGCAACTTGTAAAAACAATGGATTTCAAAGTAATAGAGGGATTTAATTGGTCATGTTGTCATTTATCTTTACAAATTTAGTTACATGATCTCACAAAAATGTTTCAACCATAGGGTTTGATACCACAAGTTCTATAAAACTTCATCAATATAAGGGATTTTCAATACACATTCATCAATACCTTTAAAACCAATTTCGGTTGCGCATATATATATATATATATATATGTATATACTCGTAAAATATTATTTAAAATAATTAAATCCATGTCCATGATGTTTAGGATAGTTCTATGTACCTTAATTACTTGTTTTAAAGAGTAGAACTCGAATCTTGATTTGTTCCTTGGAAATCTTGGACTTAAGGATTTATTTTTCATGATTTCTTATTCTTGGAGGAAACCCTAGTTTGATCTTGTATTTGAGAGTGAAGAGAGAATTTTTATGTTGTATAACTGATAATCTATATCTATATATTATTAATAAGAGAGGACAAAGCCTCCATATTAAGCCATGTGGTAGCATAATGAAATACCATGTGTCATTTTAGGACAATAAGTAGTTAATTAGTTATTTTGGAATTTTACTTTTTATATTTTCTTAGAAAATACAAATTTTGATAATTATTTAATTAATATTTATAGTTTTTAAAATCGATAACTAATATTTAAATTACTTTTGAACAAACATTATTTAATTAAGAAACTCTCATTTTTTTATTATAGTTTTTTCTCGTTAATTTCTTTTACATTTTAGTCATTATAAGACAAAATTTAATATTTAATAATCTATCTAATAAGATTATATAATGAGAGATATTAAAGCATAAAACCTCTTTCAAAATATTTGAAGAAAATATTAAAACGCATCACCAAGTGGTTGAGTATTAATCTACACACGAAAATTTTAAAATCCATCTCCAACAATATAGAAACTACATAATTATTTTAAAACAAAAATCACAATCTGCACGCCCTTAATATTTAGGGATAATTTCACTTTATATAAAATCCTATTTCAAAAAAAACAAAAATCAATTTAAATATTAAAAGTAAAGATAACTAAAAATACCTTCTGATAGCATATTAAAATACCATGTGGCATAATAAAAATTACCTAACGTACTAATTTACATATTATATAAATTTTTTGTTTTAACCAAAAAAAAAATAAATAAATAAATATTTGTGGTAACTTATATATCAAAATATTATACTAATTTTGAATAATGTGTATTCACTTAAAATTTTTAAAATTGACAAGTTACCAACTCCAAAAATAACTCTCTTTTAACTTAAATGTTTGTATTATAATGATGAATGCACCATATCTACCTAAATCACTGTTTGGCTTGCGATACTTTCAGATTTAACCAGATCAAGTGATCCCATTCTTTGTTCTCTTTGGATTCCATAGATTTAATCAATTACAAATAGCAAATGAGAAGAGATAGAGAAGATGCCTCATCCCCAAAGACTTCTATTGGTTTAATTTGAAGATTTCAATGAACGAAGAACTCAACTAATTAAATCCCTATCAAATGGATTTTTTAAATTAACTATAAAATAGTTAAAATGATAACTGAGGTAAAGCACAAATATATACAAGTGAATGGTCTAATTCTCATTTTTTTTGGTAGTCTTCTTTCGTTTGTATTTAGATATGTCTATTAGAGTTGTGACCCGAATTTTGTTGGTTCGGCCTTGAAAGTTTCGTGGTGCGACCCATGTTTATGATTTTCAATGGGATTTGTGGTGGTAGCGTAGGGATTGGGCCGATAGGCCGAAAAAGTACTCTATAATTTTAAGTGGTATGAAATTCTGCTACTACCTATTTTCACAGGCCATAGATAAACAGATAAAGTTTCGTAGGACCCGATGGATTGTTTTATATCTAAATTGCCTATCTAGTAATTTAGATTCTGATTTTTTTCATAATTTTATTTCAAGTCTGTTGTCGATTTCTGAATTGTATTTCAACTAGATTAAGCAAGTTGTTTATTGGTCACTTCATATGATAATTGTTAACTATTTTCATGTAATTCATAATAAGTGTTGGATTATGAATGTTTGTGTATTTGTTGTTTGTTAACTTTCTTTTATTTGTGCATTATCCAGTGTTAAACATACGAGACTTTCAAAATGTAACTTTGAACTTTTGCAGTCAACAACAACAATATACCCATTATAATTCCACAAAGTGGGGTTTGAAAATGGTAGATTTTATGAAGAAAAGACAATTTGATTAAGAAAAATTTAACTACTTGGAAAAATCTGGAATGTTGGATAGAGGAGGTAGTATCAAACTAAACCATGTCGTAAGAACTGTTAAGAGTGTCTTTGGTGATTTTCAAAGTCTAGACGCACCGAGTTTAATCTTTTATGGTACATATTTCTCTGTCTTTTATTTTATCGAAATTATTTACCGAACAACTTCATATTTTAATCTTCCAAATAATGGAGTAAAAATTCATATACAAACGCATCATCTAAGCGTTGAACTATGGAACTCCTTGTGCAATAACATATGTTAATTCAATTGTCTGGCATATAGATCTTATTTAATAATGCATAGATTTAAGGTTTTCATTCAGAAGTTTTTCCATTTTTCGAGTTTCAATAGACGTATTTATCTTTTTGATATCTTGGTTGGTTGGAATTTTGATCAGCTTTCATCGACAACAAATATTTATTTTTGATAAATGAGTTCTAGGTTGAAATTGAAAACCAAATAGACTTATTATTTATCTAAAGGGGATATACTGTCAAAAAGTGAAGAGTGACGGAAGTATTCCGTAAATAGGTTTATTTTTTTTGGAATAAAATAGTACAAGAACATGTGTTGAGGCTTTCAAATATTATGTGGACATCCTTAGTTTGTTAGAGTTTAACCTTTAAATTATGATTGTATATCTCAGTGTGCCAATTTCTTGTATGTTCCTTCCATGTGGTTTTCATACAAACTAACATAGTTTTCATAAAAACTCACCAGATAAAAATTCTAACAAACAACTGACTAATGGAATGAAATGATTAGTTTATATTTTAGATTCCAGTGGAATCAAGATAAGACGTGTTTCTCCATTTCCCTTCCCTTTATATCTAGATTACATATAGATGTTTGATATATGTTCTGTTATAGTTCCCTCGAGTTGTATTTGATTAACGAACATTTTAATGCAAGTTTATTCTTCGCACAGTACTCTATGATTTTAAATATTTTGTGAGACAACAATAACATTTTCTTTAAACTAACACAACGATAAATGAGAATGAGTCTAAAGTTTAAAACTTACAATAGAAACTATAGAAAATTGTTGCAGTATTCGCTAACTATTCATTTGATCAACTAAGTTTGTCTCTATGCTATGTCAGGTTTCAAATTAGTGAAAAGGTGGGAAGCTAATAGTACCCTAGAATTCAAAAAGTGAAATAGCTACCTCCATTTTGGATAAGATGTTGTGATTTTAAACTGTTTTATTATGAATATCCTTTGATAAATATTACTCTTCATAGTGGATGGGAAGATCAAAGAAAGTTGTAATGTTGGAATTTGGTCATGCTCACAAGTACATGGGTGTAATTGTTTCAGATCTAAATGTTATTATAACGTTTGTGGAGATTGGTTTAGATAACTATAGTATTTGAATCAATGAAGCCGGTGTAATGAAGCTATTCATTGACAATAATGATTTTTTAAAGTTTCCTTATCGATATGTATATATCCATATCTTATTTGCTTTATTTGGTTCAACGTTGTTGCATATAAGCTTCTTGAGGCAACTCAAAGTTAATTATTATTCTTAACTTGCAAGAAGTGGGAAAGGGTATCACCTTTTGAAGTCTTCTCCTTTTGCAGAAAATACTTTGATGGAGCTCAGTCAACAACAAAGAAATTTTTTATCGTACATTCTTGAGTTTGTTTGGTAAATATTGATCTTGCTCACTCATTTAGAAATTGAGCATGATTTCATTTTATGATGTTTGCCAGATTTAATTTTCTTTTTTCAACAGAGCTCATGAGAGTTTTATTGGTATGTAGTATAGATGTCCAATTAGCAGAATAATGAATTGTTCCTATGATGAGCTTTGCAAGTCAATATTAATGTTGTCAAGATATCCAAACAATGAGTCCTAAGAGTGATTTGTATCTTGCATATTAAAAGATGATTGATCAATTTTGCTTCCGCTCTTTAGATTTTTGTCCGATATTGTAGAGGTATTGGTTATGGATGGCATATTTAATGTCGTCAAATGCAAGTGTAATGATTGTGACAATTCATCACAAGGAAAACATTATTTCTCAATAAAGATAATACAAAATGAATTATGGGAATAGTCTTTATGTTTTTACAATTTTCATGGATACTATTTTTATGCAGATTACTTTCCTAAGAATTGTCTGCACATCGTGCAGGTATGTATACTAGTGATTGATTAATAATGTTTAGATTGTAATAAAATTCATGTGAAAGGTTTTTGGAGTGAGAAAAAGACCAAAATACCCCTAAACAAACCAAAAAAGTAGCAAAACTTCATCAGTTGACGACCAAGGTTGGTGGGCCGTCACTCAGGTGATAGGCCGTCATCTAGGCCGTCACTTTTGGGATGGATTTTACCACATTCTGACCTAGGCTGACAAGTAGGGATGATGGGCCATCACCTAGTTGATAGGTTGTCAGCCTCATCATCACATTTTGGCAGACAAAGTAAAATCAACATGACTTTCTACTCCGTTATCAGATTAAGGCGAAACCAGTGGCGTTGAAAATAAGACACAAAGATCTTTTATTTGATATATATTAGGCCCCCTAATTCAATATATTATAAAAGTTGTGGTCGATGGAATTTTACCTAAGTTTAGATGCTCACTAAAACTCAATCGATAGGAAGGCTTTCAACTCGCCTTAGAGTTAAGGGACCTCTATGATCTCATTTCATGCCCAACTAGATTCCCACACTACATAATTGATTAACACACTTAATTTGCATAGGATTTATTGGAATTTGGAATTATTATGCGTAGCAATGACGGTTTACATTCTAGCCCGAAAAATGCAAGGTGTTAAATTATCTTCCCAGTAGAATCATTCGTCCTCGAATGATGGTTAGGATTTTGTTGAAGATATTGAAGTATGGAATAATGGACGTAATCTTACATTAGGAATTTTATTTCCCTCAATGAAATATATGTAGACATCAAGAACAGCTTTACAGCATCACCAAATAAATTGTGTAGGCACAACTTATGAGATAACCAAACATGACATCGACATGATCTTGGCATGTGTTTTATGTCACATGATCAACACACTATAAGGCATGAACTTTTCTAAGAATCCTTGGCCTGATTAATATTCATACAATAAATGAGATGAGATTCCCGTGGGTCATAAGAATAGAATAGAAACATTCTCTAACTCAAAAGATACGTCTAATAGCCTTAAAATTTTTGTGACGCCTCTCCACAATGATTTCAACTCTGAATACCACATTTCAGCATCTTAATCATATAATTTCCCCACTACATACATGACTGCAAGAGCTTGAGTCTAACTCTATCATACTCCTATGTTGAAGCCTACCTCAGAAAAAAAGGTTCTAGCTTAAGCTATGGGACCCTATGCTCTACATCTCATTAAGAAGATTACTTCACCTTATCACTACCGTCATGCACACTCAAGTTTTAAATTAAGGAATAGCAACCACATAACACATTATTTTGCATTTTCATTAATGAAAAAATTCAAGCCTATCATTACTACTCCCAATTCATGGATCTCCCCACTAAGACCAGCAAATTCAATCACTCACCAAGATTTTCTCCACATATCAACTTCCTAACTATTTCACGTAGTGGAAGTTCATATCCTTCTTCCCCCTTTTCCTATAACCTTAGATCATGAAATCACTTAAACTTTTGCACCTTTAAGAACATCTTATCCCCTATCTAAAACATCACCACGCTTCCACAACTACCATCATACTAACATACGGAGGGTCACTGAGGGACCCGAGCATAAGCATCATGAAGGGAAGTAACACTTATTAGATCATAACTCACACTTGTTGCACTACACAGGGAGGGGCATAAGGTGAAAATATGATTGAATAGACACAAAGGGTTTCATATATCAAGTGTTTGGATCATAAGTAAAGAGTCATTCGGCATAAACACAACACAACATGATTTCTTAGGACTTGGCATGGTGTGAAAACATGAGTGCACACATCAAGAGTTGTATAACATAAGGCCAGAATTCCTGAAGTCGAGGATTGAGGCAAGGATTTATACTTGGAGCCATTGCTCCTCAGTTAAAAACCGAACATAGTGATGAGTTTGTATAAACTTTTTCTCATTAGGCTAGACCCGACATAGCATGAATCGGTAACATATAGAAAGCATAATTTTTCTTTGAACAAAGCATGTTATAAGATATGGATTTTTTTTATGGATCATGATCATCATATCATAGATCTTGAATAGATGAAATACTGGACTTACCAAGAAATCATTGCTTTTAGTTTGGAGGTCGTAACATGATATGACTTACATAGAAAGCTCAAAAATTAAACATTGCAGGGCTTGAATACATAAGACATTGGTAGAATGAACTCTTAAATTGCAGTAGGAGGAATATGCTTCAATAGGAATCGGTTTATCAGTACTCTTCCATAAACTTGCCACAATGAGAAAATTTGTGAACTATTTTAATCCATCATCTCCCAATTTGATCAAAGTCACAATCCTAGACTTGCGGACATAAGCTCACAACAAATACATAGCTACAACTCTCAACACAAAAGGTATATCAACATGCACATAAACGTTAAACTCTTCCTGATAAACTATACTCTAAAAGCCTTACTTCTGAAAATGCTACACTTAACTTTCGCTATCCTCTATATCCATCACTCTACAACTCCCACTGTCATGATCATACATATCTATACTCTTTAGCACAAGGGGGGCATCAGTATATACTTGAATACAAACTCCTCTCATTAATTTCTAATTCAAAGATACTAAATTCTTTCTAGGAGATCCATTCAGGAACACTAATCATAACTTCCTCTAACCCCCAAAGCCACCAACTTATGACTTACATTATTATGGGCATGGACATCCACGCTTCCAATCACTTAACGCTCTATCTTCAACTCCTTAGAATAGTTGCATTACACCTCTAATCACATAACTTAAAAATCAACAAAATTTGTAAAACCATACCCAAGGCTCACATTTCCTACCTATATTTTCCTCAACTCAACTCTAACGAACACCGTACAATAATTCACCAGATTTTTCTATACTACAATTTCAAGAATACAAACTAGGTACGTAAAACACTTATACACATAAAAATTTATATAACAACATGCTACCTGGGGAGTAGTTCAACTTATTCTTATATACCCCTGCTCTTATCCGCTTAATAACTCAACCACGAATCATCGTTCTTGCACTAGTCCTCATGACTATATATATCACAATTATCCACTCCTTATTCGGCAAGTTGCCAACCTAGGCTATTTCAAACAATACACCAAGCCAACTAATTCATTCCCACAAAACATGATTTATCAATCTGGAGTTACTATTCTTACCACTATACTTGACATATAAAGTTCAAAACTATTTGCTAACACTAATCATGTAACACCGATGAAACATGTCATATACTACACTAGTCCATCAAATTGGCGAATCAACCCAAATATCTCATTTCACTAAATTACTACGTACAATCACATCCCCCCCGACATCACTATGATACCTCAAAATCGGCTACATACCTTCTCATATATAGTACTATTTTACAACGACTATAGAAAAGATAATCAAGGGGGTAAAGTCACATAATGGGGATAGTCAATCTTAATATTATAATATAACCCATTGCAATCTTATCAACATATTTTACTTTTTCACATTAAGTCTACTTACCCATGCACACATTTAGAAAAATTTCAAAATTCCTTTAATAACACTAAGTTTTCCCCCAAGTTAGTCTATACATGTAACTTGCTGACGAATCTACCCTTTTTAGTGTACAACCTATTGATGATTTCTACAACCACCATACATATCAATTCTATGATCCTTTCCTATTTTGAATAAATAATAATCATAGCCAGCCACTTAATTCACAGATTATTGTACAACCTACAAATATTGCTAACACATTAGTCTATCACTATGAAATGGAAAACCATCCCTCAATCAACGGTTATACAACTAAACTAGTTTTCTTATGCAAAAGGCACCCTCGTTACGACTTCTAAGCATGTGACATCATATAACTAACTTAGAGATCTTCTTACTACCAATAGGGTATGACACCTTAGCACATACTACTACTCGGTGGAAATATTGTTCAAACATTCTCACATATATCACTATCCTTAAGCATGACAGCTGCAATAACAATTTTCAACGAGACCGAATATGCTTCATACATTAGGCTCAAACACACGATTGACATAGATAGGGGTATAAACTCAAGCCAATACTCTTTAAAGCACTTATGGACTCCTCTCAAGTCCTTGTGCAATTTCATAATCATTCATGACTAAATCTGAAAGGACTACATCATTTAGATTCTAAGCTTCTTCACTTGAATTGCCTCAACAATGAGACATATCTAAGAACATCAGAGTAGGGAAAGAAATGGGATAACTTTACTTTCTTATAGATGACACCATAGCACAAACTAGTGTATGAAAGAGGAACATTCTGACTTTATAACACGAACTAGAACATTAAGAAAGAGAAACATTCCTAAATACCTTATAGCCTCCTAATTATAAGTGTGGTGTGCAACACACCCGTATGTAGGAATCTACCTGACGTGATTTTCCATACATCTTGGGACCATGAACTGTGCTCTGATACAATGTTTTTCAAGATTCGAGTAGGGGCCCTGGCCGTAATGAGCATTCCTAACCATGAAGGCTCGGATGCCCCTTTCTTTCTGGAAATCATGCATAACATTCATACAGTATGTAGAATTTGCGATAAAAATATACAAAATGGAACCATGGCCAATATCATTACACATGAACAATTTGGAAAGAAATTCTTAATATTGAAACCACATGACACCCATTTGCGAAATGTCTAACATTATAAGATCCAACATATGTCTTAAACAAAACTGGGGCAAGGCCCTAGTCAGACCATGAATCAAAAAAAGCCTTCCAAAATAGAGAAGGTTCACCAACTGTACACTTTTGTCTGACAAATCTATGGTTTAGGAAGATCCCTAGACTGAGTCTCAGACCCTAAAATATAGGGTTTCAATACAATTGTGTTGGTACAAAGAACAATCCCAAAAAAACAAAATATGCATTTTTGTAAAACGAACGTTAGAGCATTTCATAAATCTCATATCATCTTGAAATGGTTGAAAACACATGGGCATAATCTGAAACATTAGAAACACATTCTACAATTCATGACTCTACTCTTTATCTTTCTCGTAGCCAGATGGTACATCCGCCCTCGACTAGGCACTCAAGCCCCCAATCCATGTTTGCCACAAGGGTTGGAGTCTCTACTTCTCTACTACGCCATTGGGCCATCACCAGCATACAATTTCCCTTTCGAGTATCATAAACTCATGTCAGTAAATCATAGTTTCAAAATGAGTCATTTGACTCGTTCCATCTTTGGGTAACCGTCTAACTTGCTTAAACCTAATTTTAGATTCTTTAAATGATATATTCTTTGAAAAGTTCCTTCTTTATAAATCATTCGGGCACATCAAAATGGAGTATCTTCATACCCAAACTTGCAAGTATGTCCCCAAGAAAGACTTTTCATGGTAGGTAAGGATACCACCATACTGAATCAAACCTTGCTTGACATATTAATCAAGCCCCGTGTTGGGTATATAAAAATAAGCACATTCAAATTATTCATTGGGGTCAAATAGATAGAGTGTCTACAGACCGGGCTCTAGACAAAAATCTTTTTCCCCAAAGTTATCACCTAAACAAAAGGTTATACTCTCCACACTAGCATACGAATAATCATGGTTTATGTTATATCCTCCATATTTATCTTTGTTCCCATTTCCAAACATTTTGGTATGAGAACAAGAAGGATAAGATGTAGTATTTCTAGTCTTTGCATATGCGCACTCTTTTCTTCCCATGGGTCGATCTCTTCTATAGGTAGCATAACCAATCACACCACTTTGTATTTTATAAGAAGTACCACAAGATGAGGAAAATGAATCTTCATAACTCACATGTGCACTCTAACCATAACCATTAGAAGCTGCATAAAATGAATGGTTATTCTTTTAATCATCTTCATGATTGGAGTGGGAAGTGTAATGCTCCTCACATGCCCCTTCTACCTCATAAGAACCATCACATGGTTCTTTATCATATTCATAATCTCTATAGGAACTAGGATCATAATTCATCTCATATTGTCTTACGAAATAGTTTCCCTCATTCTCACACAACTTTTGATCATGGCTATATTCAAAGCCTCCATAATCCCCATCTTCGTTATAGTCATAACTTTGTTCTCCACAATCATAGTCCCCAATGTCATAGTCATATATATTCGATGCTACCGAAGACATAATTACGTGTAACTCCTTGTACCTACAAAATGAACAAACAAGATTATTAGTAAAAGTTTCTCACCACACTCCTAAAAATTCTCACCTTTGTAGACTTCACAATTGGATCGACAAATGTTGAAGATTGTTTATACTCTGGTGGTACATAGGGTCGCAATATCTACTTGTGGACAGAATGGATTCTTGTTTGAAATATAAATTAAAACTCAAAAACAAACTGTCAAACTTGAATCAAGAAACAACAACAAAAACAAAAGAGAAAAATGCACAATAAAAAATCTGATTCAAAAGCTAATTAATAAACAAATAGATTATTTATTAGTTTTTAATTAGTGTTTAAGAATAAAAAATGGATTTAAGAATAAAGAAATGAAGTTAAATGGTTGAACCTTACAAAACGTGAGTTGGAATGGTTTGTTTTGTGCTGGAACATGTTTAAGTGGATGTGGAGCTGACCTGGAGAACAAGAGGCATACCTCCAACACATAATCTACTATTTTGAGATACCTTGGTCCTGCTTTAGCAAGCCAGCTGCAGCTCCAAGGAAGATATAAGGCAGTGTTGAAAGTTGCTTTAAGAATGCAACAATTATTTTCTTTTTTTTCTCCAGCTCGTTTTTTGGCATAAAAATCCTTGTTTAATTAGGAGTCCTATCTTTGGAAGGAAACTAATTAATTATTTTAATTTTGGTGGAAATAGGTTGTTTCTTTGTCCTAGTTTTAGTTGTAATAGCAACTATTTAAGTTGCTAAGTTGGTGATCAATTACAGACGGTCTTTTAACTAGAAAATAATTTGTCTCTATGCATATTCTCTTCTTCAAAATCCATCTCTATTCTAGCGACTATATTTTGAATTGAATTCCTGTTATTTCCCTTTAATGGTTTTAAACCACCAATTGGTATTGGAGCTTTAATCTTAAGGGACCTGTGAGTGTGTGCATCAATCTGATCCAGTGGATACCATGAATAGAGAAGAAAATTTTTCTTTAATGCAACCACCAAATTTCAATGGAGAAAGTTATCAAATTTGGATAGTTAGAATACGGACATATCTGCAATCTTTGGATCTATGGGGAGCTGTTGAAGATGAATACGAGATAACTCCCTTCCTGAAAAATCCCATGGTAGCACAGATTAAATCTCACAAGGAGAGAAATACTAGGAAATCAAAGGAAATGGCATGCTTATTTACTGTAGTTTTATCTAATATCCTTACTCGTATCATGTCTCTAAAATTAGTGAAAAAGGTATGGGATTATCTCAAGACTGAGCATGAAGGAGATGAAAGGATTCGAGGGATGCAAATGTTGAATCTGGTACGTGATTTTGGGCTGCAAATGATGAAAGAAAGTGAAACCATAAAGGAGTACTCTGAAAGACTTCTTAATTTAGCAAATCGGATTAGATTGTTGAGTTCCACTTTCAATGATTCAAGGATCATTGACAAAATCCTAGTAATGGCACCTGAAATATTTGAGGCTACCATAAAAACCTTATAATAGGCTAAGGAATTGTCAAAGATCAAACTTGCAGAGCTCTTAAGTTCTTTCCAAGTACAAGAGCAACGATGTGTTATGAGATAAGGAGGAGTTATCGAAGGTGCCATACTAGCCAAGCATCACAATGATGGACGTTCTAAGAAGAAGAAGAATAAGAAGTACCAACCAACTGATAAAGAAGGTGCAGTGCATAACAACAAAAATAAAATAGGTGGTTTCAGAGGAAACTACCCTCCTTGTAAGCATTGCGGCAAGCTCAAACATACACCTTTCAGGTGTTGGGAAAGGCATGATGCTAAGTACACTAAGTGCAATCAGCTTGGGTTGAAGAAATCATCTACATAAACAAAACTTAGCAGCAAGATGTAGAGGCTTGAGTTGTTGTTGAACAGGAAGAAGATTATCTCTTTGTCGCATTATGTTTTACAAAAAGTATCTCAACCGAGTCATGGCTGATCGATAGCGGATGCACAAATCATATGACTTGCAATAAAGATATTTTAAAAATATTTAAGGCATACTAAAGTTACAAAAGTTAGAATTGGCCATGGTTGTTATATTCTAGTTGAACACAATCTGGCACTAAAATAATTTCTGATGTTCTTTATATACCCGATTTGGAGCAGAACTTGTTAAGTATGGGTTAGTTATTAGAAAAAGGTTTCAAATTGTATTTCAAAGATAAACACTGTCAAGGAAGCATCTATACAAGACCTATTTAAAGTCAAAATGAGAGGCAGAAGTTTCTTATTAAATCCACTGGAAGAAGAGCGTGAATTTCACTAGTTGTGTGTAGAGCTACCTCTACTAAAAGAAGAAATCCCACTTGATGATAAATACTGGATTTGTTCTAGTTGCGATTGCAAAGTTGACTGTATTGAGTTGCGTAATGATCTTCAATGAACAGACCATTTTGTCACTGACAACTGGGAGAAAGTATATTCCAAGGAAGCTACTGCTGTTGCGTCTAGGGAGAAGCTAGATGTTATTTTTGGACTTCCATCAGATGACTCAGAGGATGATGACTACAACCCTGAAAATCTAAATCTAAAAAAAAATAATTCCGAATCTGAGAAAGAGGCAAAAATTTCCAAACTTGTTTCTGGCCTTGGAGAACAAGTTTCTTTGCCATTGTCTGGAAAGATGAAAGGTACCCTTAAGAAAAAATTGGCTATTCAAGTAAATGAACAAGTATTGACAGCCAAGAGATTGGCAGAACTGAAGTCACATCTTCTAGATCTTCAGTGAATAGCTATATGAGCACAATTCATGAGCTTACAATAGTTGTGTCACTTAATTTCAAGAAGATAATAGCAAATATCAATCCAAGCTTGGAGAATCATTTAAATGGACAATCAAAGAGCATAAGCAATGAAACACTTTCTAACTTGACAAGTGAAGTCAATTCACTAAAGCAATTGAAGCAGCAACGACTAGAAAGAATTTAAGATCTTGGCAGCTCTCTAATAGAACTTTGAAACCTCATGGAAATTCCAATGGAGGAACAATTGAGGTTTAACCATATCACTTACTTAGTTTCTTTCTCTATTGATGACATAACTAGACAATGATCCATTGCCATTCACGTTATTGAATAGGCTGAAGTAGAAGTTGAGCGTTTAAGTGCTCTAAACACCATTAAGCTGAGAGAATTGATATTTAAGAGACAAAATGAGCTCGAGGAAATCTACAGGAGTTTTCATATGGATATAGATAGTGAGACTGCTTGCCAGAGTTTAATCCATCTTATGGAGTATGGAAGTGATCTCTCTGGTCTACTTTCAAGCATGGATGATCAGGTGGTGAAAGCCAAAGAGGAAGCTGCTAGCAAGAAAACTATTTTGGATAAAATAGAGAAGTGGAAACATGCATCCCAAGAGGAAAGATGGCTTGATGAGTATGAAAAGGATGAAAATCATTACAGCTCTAGGGAAAGGTGTCCACATCAATTTAAAACATTCAGAAAAGCACGTATTTTTGTCAGCAAAATACTATGCCCCATTGAGTACTTGGCTACCAAGATAAAGACCTGGGAGAAGGAGAGAGGAATTACATTTTTTTTATCACAAAGCACTAGGGCTCAGAAAGATACTGTGTGATTTACATATGGAACAGAATGACAGTAGTGAGATTCTAGTTAATAACCATGCAGCTATTGCAATCTCAAACAATCCGGTGTTTCATAGGAAGACAAATCATTTCAACATCAAGTTCTATTTCTTGGGAGAAGTGCAGCAAAAGGGAGAAGTAACTCTGATCTACTACAAGTTTGAAAACCAGCTACCAGACCTGTTCACTAAGCTACTTCCAGTCATCAAGTTCGAGCTTCTAAAGCAAAGAATTGGTGTTTTTATTTCATAAAGCACGGAGGAGTGTTGAAAGTTGCTTTAAGTATGCGACTGTTTTTTTCTTTTTCCTCCAGCTCTTATTTTAACGTACAAATCCTAGTTAAATTAGGAGTCCAATCTTTGGTAGGAAACTAATTAATTATTTTAATTTTAGTAGAAATAGGTTGTTTCTTTGTCCAATTTTTAGTTGTAATAGCAACTATTTAAGTTGCTAAGTTGGTGATGAATTACCGATGGTGTTTTATCAAGAAAATAATTAGTCTCTCTGCATATTCTCTTCTTCAAACTCCATCTTTGTTTTAGCGGCTAGCTTTTGAATTGAATTCCTCTTTTTCCCATTAACGGTTTTAAACCAACAAGCAGATCGGCCGAAATTCAGCTTGTACAAGGCCAAAAAATGTGCTTTTATGGTCCCTTCTTTTTCCTTTTCTCTTGGAATATTCTTTAATACTCTGAATATGCTTTTGTACCAACACTTTTTCCAAATTTTCTTCCTCTTACTTGGATCAAACAACAACTTTTTGATAAATTAGGATCTTGAGGATATGAAGACCTCAAGAACAATGTGAACACCAAAAATTTCCAACTCTTTAACCATTTCTTGGAATAAGATGAAGTTTTAAACTCAAGAAATTTTCAACCTTTTAAACACATTCCAAACATCTTTAAGCCTTAATATTCAACCAATTGCTTCATATTTTCAAAATCATTTTATATTTGTTCAAGCTTCAAAAACACAAATGTAACACCCTAACTAAAGATAAGGGTCCCATATCAGAAAAACACAGGAGTATGCTAGGTATATAAGTAATAAAATCCTTACTCCCTAGTGACACGTTTTAAAGCCGTGCAGGCCTAGGCCCAGGCACAGAATAGGTAATATCACTAGTGTGTTGGGCCGTCACTGGGGTCTATTAGGCCTTAATTGTTTGGGTTCCCCGTTGAGGCCAGGGATATAGCTTGGGTCATGACAAGAATTGTGTCAGAGCCACTCCAATGTCAGCCTTGTCAATATGGGCCAGGGTTCAAACTAAGTTTGGGAAAATCCTAGTATGGCAGGAAAAAACTCAATCCTGAGTCTAGACAATTCCCATTCAGTGGTGTGAACCACAACAAGGACGCTGAGTCCATAATGGGGGTGTATGTAACACCCCAACTTATGATAAAGAGTTCTACATCAGCAAAACACAAAAAGATATTGGGTATATAAGTAAGAAAAACTTTACTCCATAGTGATGCATTTAAAGCCGAGCGGGGCTGGGCCTAGAGCTGACAATATCATTAGTGGGTTGGGCCGTTACAGGGGTCTCTCCGACCTTGATGGTTTGGAATGCCCATCCCGGCCAGGGCCCCTGCTCGTATTGTGATGTGAAATTTTGAAGTTTCTCCAAATGGGACAAAAATTTAACCCATTGTTCCTATCAATATAGTGAACACTTCTCCAAAAATTTCAACCTCAAATTTCAACAAAAAATCCATTGAACTAAGAACTCTTTTCTTCAAGTTCATGACAACAATGGTGGGCTCTTTGCAAAGTTACTCAATCAAGCCATAAATATCAAGGTTACAACCCTAATAATACTTGAGGGAGAAACTATTATAGAAACAACAAAAATGGCTCACAAACACAATTTTTTTGTCTTTTTTTTATCTAGAATGTTTTTGACATTTTTTAATTTTTTAATTTTCTATCTAGAGATACCCAAGATAGACTTCATGGGAATAAAATAAAGCTAGGATATGATACCTAAACATACAAGATTGAACCACGGAAACTAAAAACAAACACAAGCACTAAAGAATTGACGAAATTAAAATACGAAAAGTAAAGAGATAAAAGGGTAGATTGAGAAAGATAATATATAGAAAAAAGATGATTAAAGAATTAACAACTAAAGAGTATGGTAAACTCTTAAACCCCTAATTCAACTATCAACAAGCACCAATCGCTTAACCTAAATGCAAGGGAATCAATACGCCCTTACACCCACCATTTCTAAGAAAAATGCAACTTAAGCTTTTCCAATCTCTCAAACACTCTCTCTCAAGTGTTTTTATCGTTCGATAAACATCAAAAATATAAGAAAATAACCGAAGATAGCTAGTATTTATAGTCTTGGGATATTTGTTACATATGTTGTTCTAGTGCAGGCCACTTTGGCATCTGATTACGCAGATGGGGTAAAACTTGAGCTCTTATGGGGAGTTTAAGCAAATGGTTTGACCTACTTTAAGCAGGTAGGGCACACCATTGGCGCCGGTGGGGCACAAGTCCCTTCCAGGGGGCTTTTTAGCCCTCTTACACCCTCCTTTGACCTATTCAGGGCCCCTTAACCCTTCCTGTATTTTCTAGGAACTCTAAAACACTCCTTAAATGGTATGTAGATGCCTTGGAACACATTTAATTTCTTTAATATCATGGGAGTGCCAGTAGCCCTTGGGCTGGTTTCCTTGTTAAGGTCTTGGGATGAATTCATCTCCCGGCTCAAAGCTATCTTCCACACATGGTGTTGTCTTCTTGAGAGCTTGAAAATGGTTCCACAAACATATCCCTGCCCACCATATATGCCATGGCTTGGTACCTTTTTATTGACCTTGGGTTATAGTCCTTTAAATTTTGATACCGTTTTGGATTGTATCACAATCCAACTGATATTTCAGAACTAATGACATCATAATATTTACCAAGGGATATTTTATGAAAGGGTATTGATCAAAGTCAACACTAGGCAAAAAACTCCAACTTCCCATCAAACTATCTAAAACACATTCGATCACCTTGAGATCTAAACCAACCACGCTACTGATCCAAAATCTACTTTGTGGAGCTGATAAAACTGGCAAAATTCTCATCCGATGCCTAAATCTCTAAATTTTAATTAAAGTCAACTCTACCAATTTTAAAATCTTCCATAGTAAAAGTAGAATCACATAAAATACAACCAAATGCCTCAAAAACTATGCCACCTACTCCCACAGACTACAAACACTAATGTTCAAATAACAAGAAGGGTAAAACAATAAAATGCACAAGATTTTTGTTTTCATTACCTTTGACCTAAAATTTATTCTTGGGTATACTGCAACAATATGTTGCTTGTTTGGTTTGCATAATTCTCATTTTGAATTCCTTAATGGATACTTTAAACACTTTGACGTATGAGGTGTCAACACAATCTAAGGAGTTCTATGGGGAGAAACAAGATGACTATTAACAACAACTAATCTCTGTAGGGAATGACCAAACTATGGGTAAAATGATGGCCTCAATTCTAGTGCACTCCACCAATAATGTCTAAATGGTGGTGAGAGATCGAAGAGTTGGGAAAACATGGTATGATAAGAGAAGGTTACATCCCCTTTGAGCTTTAGTAGCTACTACATATGTATCTAACCGAGCCTTTGTAGTTCCACCATTAGTTGCAGGACATATTATGACTTAGATGAGTACTCCAAATAATAACATTGCACACAATGATCATCTTAATAACCTTGGAACTAATAAATTTTAAGGTTGGACTATCTTACATATTCAACACTTTTAGGAATTATAAGTTGCTGGAGGTAGTCATCCTTCTCATCATATTCTACAAGATGCAGATTCTTTTGAGGAAAGTGAAGAAGATGAATTGCTAGATAACTGTATTTGAAATATTTCTAGGGACGTCAACATATCTCCTAGAAGACAAAGAAATAGGAAATGTAATAATAGAAACAAATGTTCTAGTAAACAACATAATTGAGATGCTAAAGTCTCTGAGGAGTTTATGTCAAAAGAACTACTGATGATATTCTGCAAATAAGAAGGTCATAAGGTTCAAAAGAATTAAGAAGAAGAACTAAAGTACTTTCAAGACCAGTTGATTAAGTTGGAGGAAGTAGACAATGGGAAGAACCAGATTGATAGATCGACAAAATGTATGGAAGATCAAGAAGGTCATCACAAATTTTGAGCGGTTTGTCCTGAGATTGGTATTGCCATCCGCTGACATTTTCAAGCATGTTTTTGGCTACGGGATGATATGCATGGCTAATAAATATAAAGAAATAGAACACACAACATGTTAAGTCATGGGATTCTATTGAAGAGAACATTTCTAAAACTAGTGGAAAACTTATGTTTAGATGTTATTATGAATTTGTAGTTGTTATCATACCCACTCCATTCTTGGGGCTTCCTAAAGAGCCATTGCAAAGCACATATAAGAATCAATCTGATCCTCTCCTTTTTTTTCATAGGTTTAGCAATACATTAAATCCTTCCTCCAAAGTAGCTTTCTTATTGACTTCATAATTCAAGAGCTTTGACATTTCGTATCTTCTACTCGGGTTGTAATTATTAATCTCTATGAAAGCTATTGTGACAGATTTATGAACTTCCTCACCTTAATTTCTTCAAGAATTTTTACTTTTCATTGTTATCAGCTATCTAATACAATCCAAATTGCCTCCGAATCTTTCGATAGGATATTTATGGTGCTAGAGGTACTTGAAGACATCATAATTTCATCAAAAGGGTATAGGGCAGCTGAATAGATTTTGAGGCCTAAAGTAAAATGCTTGACAGAGGTTTTGTTCAAAAGAGTTGACAACTTGATGCTAATTTTTTAAAAAAAATATTTTAATATAACTGACTTAATTCTTGAAATTGAAAAAAATATTTATTTCATTACTTTTGTTTTGATAATGAAGATATGAAAACTCTTGAGAGAGTGAGTGATAGCTTGAAAAAGCTTTTGTTGACATTTGTTTAGAAACGGTGCTTGTAAGGACGCTTCAACTCCCTTGCGGTCGAAAAAAGAGATTAGTTGCTTGTTGGTAATTGATTTGGTATATTTTTTAGTTTAATATACTCATTAGTTCTTATTTCTTTCTATCTTCTTGTGATAATCTATCTATCTGCCTATCATCTATCTTTTTATCCAATTACATTTCGTATTTCAATTTTGTCATTTCTTTAGTATTTGTATTTGTTCTTGTCTTTGTAGATTACTTTCGTATAATTTGGCTTCAGAGCCGAGCTTGATTTCATTCTCACAAAGTACATCTTGGGTCTTGTTGTCTTGAAAAATAAATAAAACATAATTTTTTTTACTATTCACATTTTTAGGGTTAGGTCAAAATTTGATTCTTTGAATTAATTGTTTTATTGAATGTCTAGTGTTAGATTCTTGTTCTCTAACACTATAGGATTCTAAGGATCGAATTTGAGCTAAATCAGAGCAATATTAAAGATTTTACGATTTATAAGAACTTGAGTTTGAAGAAAAGAAAGTGGGTTGAAAATCCTGAAAATTTGGTGAAGAATATGAGCTAAATGATGTTTATAATGACTTTGGAATTTTAAAAGTTCCTAGATTCAAAATGTCAACTCATTCTGAGCTAACGTGGAGAAGTTGAAATTTTTTGCGTTCTTGGAAAAATTTATGCCACAACAAGTACAAACTACCAACTAAGCAAGCTGCCCGGCTGACCTACCCTTGGTCTGTGTTTGGACTGCTGCAGCAGCTCAAAAATAGCCCAAGACAGTGGGTTCTGCATATGACATATTCTTGGCCTGCTCTAGGGCTGCTCCAAACCTGCTAAAGTAGGTTAAGACAGCCTCACATGCACTTGGCATGCACTAGGGATGCCCCCAAGCTGCCTTAGTCACTTTCAAACACAATTCAACAACATCTCACCAACACAATTCAACACTACAACACTCCTTTATCTCAGGTTTGATTCATCTAGTTTCATTTCTTGATTCGTATTTTCATCTCTTAATTCTTAAAATTCTCAACAACTAGTAATTTACCTAGTAAGTTTATTGATTAGCTCTTGAGTCTGTTTCTTTCTTCGTCCTATTTTATTTGAGTTTTTATAGTTTTTAATTCATCGAAGATTCATCGCTCATGTCCGTATATATTTTTGTTGAGTCATTTCAAATAAAAATTCAATCCAGTGACAAGTAGCAACTAACACTACAACAAGAAAAATAGCCTATAAGGAAGGGAAATCTGGTCCCAAAAAGTCCTAATCTTGTCCCAATTGGTTTTTTAGGATGGGAAAAAACCGGTCGAGTCCCGTCCTAACAGGCTCCACTGCAAAAGCTCTATAGGGATGGCGCAATAAAGCCGGTACTACAAAACCTTTTGAGATGGCCATAAATTCTATTCTAATTATCCTTTTGTGGTGATATATCTCATCCCAAATAGACTAACTACCTTGTCCTAGTTATCCTTTTGCGACAATATATCTCTTCCCAAATAAACTAACTACCTGATCCTAATTATCTTTTAGCGACGGTATATCTCATCCCAAATAGACTAACTACGTGGTCATAATTATATTTTAGCGACGATATATCTCATCTCAAATAGACTAACTGCTTGGTCATAATTATCTTTTAGTGATGACATATCTCGTCTCAACTAGACTAACTACCTGGTCCTAAATTATCTTTTAGAGATGAGAAATACTTGGTCCTAAATTATCTTTTAGGGACGAGAAAAATTCTTTTCCTAGATCAACCTTTAAGGACGAGCAAAATCCCGTCGTAGATCAACTTTTAAAGACGAAAGTAATAAGAAGAATCATCTTAGAGAGGAAAAGTTGTGAAAATGCTTGGGGTATTGAATTCATGGTTCATACTAGTGTTATAATGTTATGTGTAGTAAGTTGTGATTCAAGTTAGTCTTGAACATAGTGAGAGAATTTAGTTCAGATCAGACGTTAGTATATGAAGTTATATGAACCCGTATGAGCATGGTATTAAAGGGGAGAAAGTAAGTTGAAAAGAGTATTTCAGAAGTGTTTCTAAGTTTGAAAAACTAGCAGTTGCATTGTCTTAGGCCTAGTAATTCTAAACTAGTTTATGTTTAAGAAGCCTATGTTCCATGTTACAAAGTTATAGCTATA
Source organism: Capsicum annuum (assembly GCF_002878395.1). NCBI lineage: Eukaryota > Viridiplantae > Streptophyta > Magnoliopsida > Solanales > Solanaceae > Capsicum > Capsicum annuum. The sequence continues at coordinate 3,073,327 of NW_025896087.1, read as the reverse complement.
CTGATAATTCCTTCTTCAAATATCTCACGAAGACCATACCCAAGATTCAGTTTCCCTAATGTTATTATAACCTCCTGCTAAGAGTGTTGAAGAAATATTCCAGTTAAGTATAAGCGTTCAATATAATTCAGTCCGAATAGATAGCAATTTAGTTTAGTAATCAGACAGAGAAGTTCCCACGGTTTTTCTATCTTTCCTATTCTTAAGGTAATTTATTCACGTCCATGCAAGTTGCAAATTCAGTTTAGTCCAAGCATCATGTTTATGATTCAGCTATTTAGTCATGACTCAGTTCATAAGTGCTCAAAGCATAACCTCAGTTTTCCAAGTATACCAGCTCAGATAGTGTAGCACCCTTTGTACAATCTTAGTCTCATTGTCTCATGATTTGTGCCTGAATAATTTATCACTTCGCAGTTCTATATTAATGATTGTATCATGGAAATCTCAAGTGATTTCTAAACTCCTAGCATGAATTAGTTTCCTGATGGTCAATAAGTTAAGTCAACTCAGAATTCAGCTTCATGATAGAATTTCTAAAGTTTCAGCTCAGCTATATTCTTTGTTAAAAGACACATTATTCCATACTTTAAAGTTTCAATAAGTTCCTACCCATCATTCGAGGACGAATGATTCCTAGGGGGAGATATTGTAATATCCCGTATACTTCTAAACTAGAAAATGAACCGTTCTTCCTATGTGTAAAACCTCTAATCTTGAAATTCATAATTGAGTACATTACTTACAATGAGTATCCTAGTGAAAAGAGAGCTTGTCATCTGTTTAACGTTTTCATAGGATTCAATTAAGGTAATGCAAGTTAAGAGCTTTTGAATCCATCAAGTTTTAGTGTTTGATTTCACAAGGGGAATCTTTGAACAAGTATAACTTGATTTATGTGTGTTATTTTGGCATATTTAGACCAACCAAATTGTAGAGAATCGAATTAGCTTTCCAACGATACCAATTTTGCCTTAGTCCAATACCTAAGCAAAAAAGTTATGTCCATTTTCGTGAGAGGCAGTAAGGGTATGCGATCGGTTAGGCGCCTCCCAACTAAACTTAGGCGTGGTTAGGCGCCGACCAACCGAGCTTGTGCAATTACTTGAGCACCGCCTAAGTCAACTCCAAGTGCCAAAAACACTCTTTTTTGACTTATATCAAGGGTGTTGATGTCATTTCATGCCCCGAAACCATCCCTAATCACTCCAAATCATTATAAGGGACTTTAAACACATTATTTACAATCCCTCATCCCTAAATCAGTCAAGTTAGGATCCCAAACCCTTTCCCTCTTCACAAGAACAAAATCTAAGTTTACCTCTCAAAAATCAAGAAGTTAAGCTCTGAATTCAAAGTTCTCTACAAGGATTCTTTCAATCAAGCTTGAAGGTCCAATCTTTCAACAATTTTATCACCATTAAGGTATGTGGGGTTTGAACAAGAACAATCCTTTCGATCTAGTGCCCAAAACTAGATTTTTACTATAAAAGCTATTTGATTTTATAAGTTTTCCCATGAAATTGAAGTTGAATTTATACACTATGTTGTTGTTCATGAGATTATGAGATTTTCAAAGCTTTAGTAGTTGAAATTAATGAGAATGTTGATATTATTGTGCAATAAGCTGAAATTTCCCGATTTCCAAATGATTTATGCATATTTATGATATAAAGATAAGTTTTGAGATATTATATATTGATATTGACTTATGGGTCATTACGCCCTATTTTAGAATGTGATTTTGAGAACTTTTATGCTACATGCACCCAATGAATTGATTATTTTGAAGAAATTTAGAAAGATTTGACCTTTTGGTCATACGAGAGTTGGAATCCACTTCACAATATGAGATTATAGATTTTATAATTAATTTCCTTATGAATCATGAGATTACTTTTAACATGAATTTTCTTGACATTTTGAGCATAAGACTGGAATTAGGATTTAGCACCGATTTGGGTAAGTTACTCCGATTTCATACCCTAGAACTACGTGCCACCGTAGGTTGCGATATTTATTTCCACTATGCATGGATAACTGAGATAGTGATCACTGAGATAGATTGTTCTATTCCGATGGAAAGGGTAGAACAGCCCTAACCTTATGGGGGATAGTCGTGAGACACTATGGATGCTCATATGGTGTACATGTCGGTTAGAAGAACCTCCCTAATATATGTCCCCCACTCTAAAAAATATTTTAGTTCTTTAAAGTCTTGAGATAAAGTATTTTCCATGCAGCATAAGCTTTCAGATTTCTAAAGCCTTAGGCAAAGTACTTTCCAGATTTCAAAAACTAAGTGTAAAAGCTCACAACTTATTCAGATATTATTTTACTTAATATTTCAGTTATAGAATTACAGTTTTAGCTTTCAGAAATAAAGGAGAGCCTTTTTCACTTAGCCTATATGATTTGAGAATAAGAAAAGAATACAGTTTTCTGAACTAAGTGTAATGGCTCACAAGATTTATGCTACATGCTTTACTATTCATGATTTATGATCTTTAGATTTCTGATTTCTTAATCCTATGTAAGTCATTTACATCTAGCATGCATTGTTTTACAATGGTGATTATGAGATATATTTTACTTATATCATGCACCCCATATACTCAGTACATCCTCAAAGTACTGATCCACATATATGTCTGTGTGCTACATTGTCTCATAATGTAGGTATCAGTTTAGTTATAGCATGCATACCATATTCAGACAGTTTGCAGATTCCATCCAGCTGATGATATGTCCTCCTACTTCGGGGACTTCAGTTAGGCTTATTTATGTTCTTTATTTTCTTATTCCTATTTATTGATTAGTGGTAGTTCGAGGCATGTCCCTACTATCTATACTCAATATTGTAGAGGCTTCATAGATGTCGATTAGAGTAAGTTATGTAAACTTTAGTTATGTCCTTTAGTTTTATCGGTATGTAAAGTTGTATTCGTATTGTATCATAATTATTATGTTTCCGCAAAGCAAATTCAGTATTTATTACATATTTAATCAGTTGCTTAATAGTATGCCGTTAGAAGGGTTATCTTGGGATCACTTGTGGTCCTAAGCACCGTGTGAAATCTAGAGATAGATTTTCGGGGTGTTACACCCAATGTAAGGTGTGATATCATGTACACAGGTCATAAATACCACACCTCATATCGACAAATATGAGTTTCCAGTTATGGTCCCCCCGGGACCTTCACCTTCCACGGTTTAGCTATACATTCCCATTTAATGCCCAATTAAAACCATTTCCAAATAGCCAACCAATCCATTCAACATTTATTTACCAAGGCCATTTAGTAGTGGTATTGCCATACCGATCATACTTGCAAGTACTATCCATAGCCAACCATATGTAGGTATAGAATACCTTTAGGTGCACTTCCAATTACCATATTAAATTTACTTGGGGGAATTCATACCCCACAAACATAACCAATTAGCTATGTACCTATTCAAACCATTTAAATCATGCATAAATCCCTTACCAAGTTTGAAACAAGCAAGTTTAAAAGTAATTAATGTAATAAACATATCTTTATAAGCATTTTACCAAACATTAAGGGCATAGTATATATCCAAAACCAATTTTAGTTACCAATAACCATTCCATGAAATTCAATTATCCAAAACAACCATTAATGCATATAAAAGCATAATTAAAATCCTGGAAACCCATAACCAACCATTTATAACAAAACCCCCAAATCATATTTGAAAATCCAAAAGTACACAATAATGAAATCATGAAAACCAATCGTAAAAATCATGCCTTTATTTTGAAACTAACAATGAGGGAAGATAACATGCCTTATATAGAAGAATTGATGGAAAGAAATTACCAAAGCAAGCCCCAAATTAGTCCTAAAGATGAAACCCTAGCTCTTCCTTGCCCTAAAGTTTTTGAGAAGATTGTTGATTGTTTATAAAGAGTTTCCAAGTGTTAAAGATAGAAATAGTATATTAAATACACTCCTAAATAGGTTAGAAGTCGTGGGGTCTTAATAGAGTACGTAGGGAAATATTCAGAATACCCCCACTTAAGTTGCCCAAAAATTCTGTCACAGGGATACGACTGACCCATACGAGTCATACCTTTCTAGTACGAGTGGTACCCACCACTCGTATCCAACCTCAACCCTTGGACCTAACACTTCCCGGCATGCAACTCATCTAACCAAGTCATATCTAAAGTATACGATCCATACCTTCATAATGAAATACCAAGAGATTTAAACACTGACCTCTATACTATTACTAGATATGACTCGTACCCAACCATACAACTCTTATCCCCCAAGTCGTATCTATTTGAGTAACCAAAAAATTCCATCCACCTATATTGGTCAAAATACGACTGGACCATACAACTCATACCCTAGCATACGGCTCACAGCCATGAGTTGTATTAGGTCTGGCGAAAGGAATTCAAGAAAATTTTCTAAGGATCAAAACCTAGGATCTACCACCACAATAGCCATCCATAATTTGGGACAAGACCCCAAAACATCAGCAAACATAATTTTTAGTGTTGGCCTCCTTGGGACTACACTTTCTCGGTGAAGCTACACAATTTCCTTTAAGACTAATAACAATATTTTAACATACCATTATGCATGGATTTTTCCATCAAGGCATTTTGAAATTGGTATCATCATACCAAGACCTTCAATCCATTCATATTATGTTATTCCATTCCATTAAACCGTTTAAACTCTAAATTTGAACTCAAAAATCCAATGTAAACAATTTTCCACTAACTCCATACCATTTCCATATAACCATGCAATGTTTCAAAATATGGGTTAAACACTATGAAAATATCTACCAAAAAATAAACTCGGAAAGTGGGTTAAGGTTCATAGTTTTATTATGCAAAAACCATAAACATTATGAAACCATGTTACCAAATGCCACGCTTATCATATGTCATAATTTCAGTTTATAATCCACCAATTTCTTCACATAAAAATCATATTCACACAGAAAATCCATTAAAATAATAGGAAAATCAACATTGAGAATTTAACTACAAAACCAGATCAATCCTAGTTTCAAACCATTATTAAAGAATACGTCAAATCAAGTAAACTTATGCAATATAGCAATAGTTAAAGTAGGGAGTGTCTAGAATGCTATTTTGATGGAAGGATTCTAAGAAAACCTTGAAGTTGAACTTTGGGAAGAAACCGTAGTTTTGTTTCACTTATGAGTGAAAAGGAGAAAGAGTAATGAAAAACTGATAATTGATGAGTAAATAGTACTTATAGAGTGATTTACGGTGTAGGGTGTGGTTTGAGGTAATGAAAAGACCCAAATACCTCTATAGAAACTGAAAAAGATTGAAGAAATTTCACAGTTAACAGTGAGAGTTTTTAGCCTATCATCTAGTTAACGGCTCGTTAATTCAGGTTGTCAACCTCTAGCCACTTTTGGTCTTTACTTCTTAAGGTTGATGATGGGGTTGATAGACCTTCAACTAGTTGATGACTCATCAACTCAGGTCTTCAACCCCTGGATGATTTTAAGTTTTTACTACCTAAGGTTGTTGACTTTAGTTGACCTCTCGTCAACCCCCATCGTCAACCTCTCATAAAGAGACACTCTCGCATAAAATGAGCATGACTTTCTACTTGTATTTGACTTAAGACAAAATCAGATGAATTATAAAGAAAACTCAAAGATCTTCATTTGTTATATAGTTGGTCATCTAACTTGTTATATTTTAGGGTAATGGTCGTTGGAAGTTGGCCCAAGTTAAACGTACACTAAAACTCAATCAGTAGAGAAGTTCTCAACTCAACTTTGAGTTACTCAATTCATCTATAAAAATACTCCCACAGTATAGAATTTATCGTCACACTTATAATTATATAGAAATCATTGGGTTTGTGTCTATACATGGAGAACGATAGTTTGAATTCTAGCCCCAAAATGTGGGTTACACACATACTATTTTGATTCTATAGGGACAACATTAATATAGTTAGAGTATAAAAGGAGGTGCACTTCATCTTTATACATTGGCAAAGAGTACTCGTAGATTCTCCAACCATAATCATCGCCATACTTCGATCGCAAAGTGACCATCATGTGAGTGCATGTATTTAAATCAAGTTATAATCCCTATGAGAACATGACTTTTCTAGTAGGTTCACTTTGGCAGTGTTACCTCTGTCGAACATAGTGAATTGGTTATTTTCCCTATTTATGTTCTCAAGTATCATTTTGTTCTTATTTTATTTGAGGATATATGTATACCTCTCCCTAAACATTTCACCAAACCTCTTAGCAATCAAATTGAATAAGGATCCCATAAGGTTTTCCTTTTCATCTATCAATATAGCACTGAACTACTCAGCAATATTTTTTATTATCACATCATACCTATTACCAACAAAATATGTGTACTCCACTTTTCAAAACCAAGTTCATGCTTAAGCACTGCAGCTATCTTGAGGCAATAGCTCTTGAATTCCATAAAATAATAGCTAAAATCCATAAGAAATATGCCTTTTATGTGTGGTAGCATAGATAGAGGTAGTCTCCATATTGGTAATTTATCTAAATATTTTCAACTAGGTTCCGCATGCAATTATTTTGATGATCATAATTGTAATCCCTCACAATGTTGTTGATGATGCTCTTGTGCCTATCAGAGATAAAGCACAAATCTGGTTTATCAATCACTATAGACTTCAGTTTCTCCAAGAAGTACGTCCAAGATGTATTGTTCTCTTTGTCCACAACACAAAATGCAATTGGATAAATATAGTTCTCTATATCCTGTCCAACAATTCTTAATAGCACGCCATCTTACTTACTATGTAAATGAGTACAATCAACCACAATTATCTTTCTTATGTGGGTGAATCCCTGATGTAACCATCAAAGTCTAAAAATCTGCATGTGAACCTACAAATAACCTTGTTTACAATGATAGAAAGGGTATAACTAACATTAAGTGCATTGATCATGTAGGAAAAAGAAAACAAGCAAGAATACTTGTGCTATGGTGTCCCTCAAACCATTTTTTTGGCAATAACACCTCTCATCCAATATTTTTAGTATCTTGGACTATAATAAAAGTCCCTAAAAACAACTCTTTGAATCTCTCTACTGTTTTAACCCTTATCATGACAAAATAAATTTGGTTGAGATTTTCTAATGACTACCCATGGCATGTTGAGTGCTGCAAATATAATCACTAACGTAATTGTAGATGCAAAATCTTCTCGGTTATTCAAACTTCCTTTCCCTCAAAATTGAGCATAATTAGGAGATATATTAAAACACACTGGTTTTTTTGTCCTTATAAAATTTCCTGGATTTCTGGTTTGTGGGCATCATACGACTAGGGGGTACTAGTTGTATGATGGGGTATGGTTGTCATGGTCTTAGTCGTAGGCTAACCAGTATTGGTTAGTGGGTTGGATTGGTTTCAGTCCAAGGTATGGTAAGGGCATACTAGCCATACCTTAGGATACGAGTGGTATGTTGCCAATCATATCTTACCCAGTGTTGGATGGTAGGCTTATGGTTTTCAAAATAGATACAAATATGGGTACCAATCTATCACAACCCGAACCAGGCCCTAGCCGTGATGAGTATTCCAAACCATCAAGGCTCGAAACACCCCTTATCTATTTGGCAATCATGCACATGACTTATATGAAAAAAAAGTGGGAGATACACTATATAACAAAAACATGGTAAAGAATCATATGAAAACAATAATGGGAAATAATGTCCCACAATCTCAATCAACATCTCTATAACATCTGCGAAATCTCTACTACATGACTAAAACAAATATCTATCTGAAAACTGGGACAAGGCCCTCAGTAGACCCAAAAATAATAAATGATAAATGAAACTGCTAGCTATCAGGCCTTCCAAAATATAGAAGGCTCACCAAGTGAATCTGCGAATCTGTCTTAGGAAATCTACTGATTTTATAGACACCTAGACTGTTCCTCTGAACCTGGGAGGGAAGGGGGTTAATACAAAAGAACTGGTGCACAGAGATATCAAAACAAAACATAATATTTTTATAAAATATAGTTGAGAGCCATTATAAAGCAGTTTCATATCAAATCATTTGAAAACACATGGGTGTAATGTAATTATTTTCAACAACAATGCAATGCAGCTGAGCTAGGTGGAATACCCTACATATCATATTTACACAAACTATCAAACCTCGGTTGCTACCGAGATTAGAGTGTAAGTGAGGGAAAGACATATAAGATTACACAGCAGGGTGTCTCGACCCAATGGTAGTGCACAAGATCACAAAGCAGGGCTTCTAACCATAGTCCCAATTTAGGAATAACATAAAGCCAGGTATGCAAGATCACAAAGCAGGGTACCAAATTCCCATGTTGGCAAACACAGTTTCCAGCGATAAGCCCTTACACTCAAACACCTTCTTCGGTCATCCACCTATCTCATGAAAAATCAATGCATTCAAATTTCATCTGATTCAATCACATATCATATTCTGTAGGGTATCGTCATACCCGACTAGGAAGCCATCAATATCACATCATTTTTCTCATTCAACCACTGTATTCAACATGTTTCAACACAAATAGCCCTCTCGTTTTCAAGTCAAAATCATATCAATTCTCAAAACATTTCATGTCATGCTTTTCAAGATGTTTTCAAACAATTTACATCATATGAATATTTAAAACAAATTCACATCAAGAGAGGGATTCCATATCATTTATGCTCTAAAGTTAAAATCTTTTTGGAATACATGCATATACATATACATATATTATATATCAAATCACTTTGGAATTAGGCCTAAAGACCAAATCAATATCATAAAGATGCTTGAAACATGTTTATATTCATAATTTCAAAACCCTCATTTTTAAAACATGAATTTTTAAGCCCATGATATTTTTGAGATAACCCCACGTACCTCTATATGCGAATATGATAGGTGCTTCTTGAAGCCTACGTTATGGGGATTCCAAATCTTCAATTTGTTTTGAAAACTCATGGTTGAATCTTGAGTTATTGAGGTTTTTATTTTGAAACCCTAAGGGGTGTTCTTGAGAGAAAATTTGAGAAAAGGATTATATTTTGATGAATTGGGGGCTAAATCTGGTGTTATAGGAGAAATTTGGATGAGGTGAAATGACCAAAATGCCCGTAAGAAAACAAACAAATACAAAATTATCCCTCAGTTGACAAGCTGATAGGCTGAAGTAAAACGGGTATAACTCCTTACTCGGATGTTGGATTTGGATGAAACCAGCTGTATTGGAAAGAATACTCAAAGAAATTTCATTTTATAGGTAGCAGCTCTCTCAGTTCATTATATTCAGAGAGTTATGATCATGAAAACTGGGCAATAGGTTATGCCTTTTGCTACTGTTTTGAAATCCAAACACAGCCTTATGCATTCCGGAAAATTCCAAAACTTATCCGAGATGTACTAAGAGATTTACCGATCATAACGCAACTTGAAAATCTATAAACGGATGTCGAAAAGGTTGAAAAGTTGTATCCCAAAGATTTCCTACTAAAATGACTCTACGTCCTCATTACACTTAGAAAAATATTCTAGTTGTTAGCCCCTCAAACATAACACTAAAAATGAAATCAACTCGATAATTTTATGGGGAATTATGATATGAGTGTTTACCACACGTATGTTAATAAATAATAAATTAGTTTAGGTCTATGTACATAGGAACGACGATCCAAACTCTAGCTCAAAAATATGGGGTGTTACAGTATCTCCCCCTTGGGATCATTCGTCCTCGAATGATTAGTAGGAACATATTGAAGCTTAGAGGTATGGAATAATGCGGACATGATATGTTTCTCTAAGAAATAATACACTGATCTGAAACATGACTATAAGGCTGGAACTACTGATGTTCTAAATTCTTATACTGGACGTGCATATCTGATGCATGGAATACACGACTGAAGCTATTTATAAGATAAATTCTCATAATGAACATGCATATCTGATGCATGGATCTGTGACTGAGTTTTTCTCATGAACGTAGGACTAAATACACTGATAAGCTGAACTTTTTCTATTGAACATGCATTTTTAATGCATGCATAGCTGACTGAACTGACGTATGAATGTATGACTGAATACGCAATGATAGTTGATGCGAGGCTTGGAATAAGAATCTATGCATGCAACTGAATAAGGTATCTCCCCTTTGGGATCCTATGTCCCTCTATGAATGCTTAATTCACTAAGATACTCAGGGAACTGAGGCGATGTACAGGGCACCTATGAATTGAATCATAACTGAACCTCTAGAATCTGAATCTAATGCATGATGCATGACTAATCTATACTCGCAATTACTAGTATACTCTATCTTGGAATAGTAGCATGTCTGAGATTTCAGGTAGCATGAATAAATGAAAAGATGAGAAAACAAGCCATGCGAATCTGCTTGTTAAACTGACTTACTGACTATACCGACTGAATTATGTTGGACCTTTATACTTAACTGGAGTATTCTCTTCAACACTCTCTCTAAGGAAGCTCTAGCAATATTATGGAGCCACGAATCTTAGGTATGGATTACACAAGACACCCACTAAGGAATCATCACATTGACACCACTCTATAGTCAGGAATATAGACATATAACTCCTAAATTAGGATAGAATTACTAGACCTTTGGCAATACAACTTCTTACTTTCAAGCTTAGCACACTTCTCGAATATCCCTTAACTATACTATTCCTAGAAATATCATGTTCATTCAATTCAGCTTAAAATTCTCATATGAGCATTGACAATATTTTTTTTCTACTAATGTCTAAAATAGCTTAATCCTTACACCGTGAGCAAACCTAACTCTAAGTCACAAAAATACAACATGCTACACCATGCTATTATTCTAAACCATATGATGCCACCTTCCATACCTCTTTTAAAGATCACATCCTAAGCATGACATGCCTTACCACTTCAATGACTACTCTAAACTCTTAATATGAAGTCGCTAATGCATATTGTGACCTTCCACTACAATCCTAAAACGTCATTCAAGCCTATTTTATAACCACATGTTGACTTCAAGGAAACCACCCATAAATACATACTTCACATAGTTTCTAAACTATTGTCAATATAACTCTCACCCGCTACCCTAAGATATACACACACAAACTTTTCCACTAACCATCACGTGTATTAAAGACTTGGCCCCAACTCTTACTTCATACTCATGTCCTTATCTAAGCAAGAATACTATGATCTTCCATCAACAAGAACATTTACATCATCACCACTATCATTACATAGGGAGGGTCACTAAAAGGTAAAAACATAAGATCCTGAAGCATGAAAAGATTTTTATACGGGACTGAACACACTATAAAGAGTGAGTACATGCGTCATGAGTTGGATGACCTCAACTAGAGTTCATAATATAAGGCAGGTGATTCCGACTACTTGAATGAACTAGAACTCATTATCTTGGAACTGGAAGAGTACGTGACTCTCTATCATATATAGGAATCATGAACTATGATCACGGAACTGGATCGTAAGGCATGAGTAAGCATCCGAATAACTAAAAAAAAATATTGAGGTAGGAATGGGTTGAGATTCACCCTCACTTTCTGATGTTCTAAATCATACTGCATCACTACTAGAATCTGAGAGCCTTACTTGGTTATTCATTCTATCATCTCCCCCTTAGCTTCAAGTCATCATCTAGAGTTTGGGAGATCCCTTACCAGATTCTAACTGAACTACACTTACTACACTCTAGGGTCTGAAAGAAAAAAAATGATAATACATGCATATCGTAGACTTAACCCAAATGACTACCTTCTGGGATACACTCTATCTTTCCAAATCCACCAATACTTATTTCTATCGGTTCGACCCTCAAAACTCAAACTTAGATTCTAACACTTAACATGGCTATTTAGATCATCATATACCATCTAACTAGTCTTTCTCCACTTAACAATTCAATGGTACCACTAGACACACAAATTATGTAATAGTCTTAGAAAAATATGCCGCAAGCTCATATCACCTTGGCATACTTTTACACCATACCTACAACATTATACTTTATTACAAATCAATTTAAACTTAAATCATTCATACACCGTTCAAGCCTATTAGATCACTTTCATATAACTAACATCATTGATCAAGAAATCATCACATCTACCTTTATGAACTTCAACTGCTCAAACTTAATGTCTAGTGATAAATATGATTTTACAACCCAACCTTACGCATGATTCTCACTTGGAAACCATGAAATAAATATCAAGAAACACTAGTACACTAGAACTTCATAAAAACAATAATCGACCTTGACCTTACGGTCTTCCTTATCATAACTCATTAGCACGTACTATTTCAACACATCAAGCCTACTAATATTTATTCTCATAAATATACATCATTAATCTCATGCCACTATTCTTACATCCACATCCTACATTAAATTCAAGCCAATGGTCTAGCATCAATCATCTACCACCAATGACGAGTGCAACATAATATACTAATCCATCAAATTGGAACATTCTATCCCAAATACTTCAAAATCTTCTACATACCTTCTCATAAGTAGTACTAGTTTACAACTACCAACAAAAGAAGGTCAAGGGGTAAGGTCACATAATATACATGATCAACCTTAATCTTATATTATAACCCCATACAATCTTTTCTATTTATACAAATTTCTCACCTCATACATACTCACTAAATCATACATTTAGACTGTATTTAAATTCCTCAAACAACCATGAGTCGATAATCATAACTTACTCAGTAATATAGCCATTTTCACATTCAAGCAACCAACAAATCACCCTAAGTAACAACTCCTTCTCTACCTTATACTAAACTAACTCACAAGGATAAATTACCTCTTTACGAACTCAATCTAAAGCAAACAGATTCAGCCATACATATATTAAACCAACGAAAGAACAACAAGTTGCTAGTGAATCGAAACAGGCCTCACACGGCTTCAGTAGACCTTGGTTTTGTATTTTGAATAACAAAATGAGATGGATGACTAGGCCACTATGTTAGTGAATTGAAAGAGCCCCACACGGCTTCACTAGACTTTAAATTATTATTTTTTAAAACACCATGATAACAAGTTTACATATTACAAAGGATAGAAAATTGACACATAATATTTAATGGCCTAAGAATATACATATTATTCTGTATAAATAAAAATCTAAGTAAAACACTTCCTCCATCGACTACCATACCATCCACACACGCTGCTAGCTACCACATTAGTTTATCACTATAAAGGGGTAAATCATCCTCAAACATCGATTATTCAACTAAAATATTCATTTACTCAAAATCACCTCACTCTGACTTCTAACTCTGTGACTTTACATCACCAACTTCTTGGTCCAATATCACTACCAATAGGTCATGACAACAACACTTTAACTTATGCTACTCTTTGGGTAGAAATACAGTTCCAACATTCTGCTATACATTATCCTGTAATAAGATTTTGAGAGGGACTAGATAGACTTAATACCTTAAGCTGGAATGCACAATTCCATTACAATCAATATTTACATCAGAATCAACATATATTGATGCACTAACAGACTCTTATCGATTCTTTGCACAATTTTTAAAATCTTATAGGACTCAATTGGAAAGGACTATATCATGTATATTCTAAACTTTTTGCACTTGAATTAGCCCAATAATGGGACATGTCTAAGAACATTAGAGTAAGCAAAGAATTTGAGATGACTTTACTTTCACATGGGTGACACCATAGCACGAATTAGAGAATTAAAGGGGAACATTCCAACTCTTCTGCACGAACTAGAACATGAAAAAAGAGGTATTCTTAAACGCCTAGTAGCCTCCTACTTCTAAGTGTGGTGCACTACATACCCATAAACAAGACTCTACCCGACGCGATTTCGCAGACACCCTCAGACCATGAACCATGCTCTAATACTAAGTTTTTCACGACCCAAATTGGGGCCCTGGCCGTGATGAGTATTCCAAACCATTAAGGCCCGAAACACCCCTTATCTATCTGGCAATCATTCACATAACTTATATGAAAAAAATGAGGGAGATACACTACATAATGGAAACATGGTCAAGAATCATATGAAAACAATAATGGGGAATAATGTCCCATAATATCAATCAACATCTCTATAAAGTCTGCGAAATCTCTACTACATGACTAAAATAAATATCTATTTGAAAACTAGTACAAGGCCCCCAGTAGACCCAAAACTAATAAATAATACATGAAACTACCAGATATTTGGCCTTCCGAAATATAGAAGGCTCACCAAGTGACTCTGCGAATCTGTCTGAGGAAATCTACTGATTTTCTAAACCCCCAGATTGTGCCTTCAAATCTGGGAGGGAAGGGGGTCAATACAAAAGTACTGGTACATAGAGATATCAAAACAAATCATAATATTTTTATAAAATATAGTTGAGAGCCATTAAAAGCAGTTTCATATCAAATCATTTGAAAACACATGGGCATAATGTAATTGTTTTCAACAACAATGCAATGCAGTTGAGCTAGGTGGAATACCCTACATATCATATTTACACCAATTCTCAAACCTCGGTTGCCACTGAGATTAGAGTATAAGTGAAGGGAATACACACAAGATCACACAGCAGGGTGTCTCGACCCAATGGTAGTGCACAAGATCATAAATCAGGGCTCCTAACCATAGTCCCAATTTGCAAATAACATAAAGTCAGGTATGCAAGATCACAAAGCAAGGTACCAAATTCCCATGTCGGCAAACACGATTTCCATTAATGAGTCTTTACACACAAATGCCTTCTTCGGGTATCCACCTATCTCATGAAAAATCAATGCATTCAAATTTCATATGATTCAATCACATATCATATTCTATAGGGTATCATCATACCCGAATTGCAAGTCATCAATATCACACCATTGTTCTCATTCAACCATTGTATTCAACATGTTTCAACACAAATAGCCTCTCATTTTTAAGTCAAAATCATATCAATTCTCAAAACATTTCTTGTCATGCTTTTCAATATGTTTTCAAATAATTTACATCATATGAACATTTAAAAGAAATTTAGATCAAGAGAGGGATTCCATATCATTTATTCTCTCAAGTTAACACCTTTTTGGAAAACATGCATATACATATATCATATATCAAATCACATTGGAATTTGGCCTAAAGACCAAATCAATATCATAAAGATGCTACAAACATGTTTATATTCATAATTTCAAAACCCTCATTTTTAAAACATGAATTTTTAAGCCTATGAGATCTTTGAGATAACCCCACGTACCTCTATATGCGAATATGATAGGTGTTTCTTGAAGCCTACATTGTGGATATTCCAAATCTTTAATTTATTTTAAAATCCCATGGTTGAGTCTTGAGTTATTAGGGTTTTATTTTGAAACCCTAAGGGGTGTTCTTGAGAGAAAATTTGTGAAAAGGATTATATTTTAATGAATTAAGGGTTAAATCTGGTGTTATAGATGAAATTTGGGTGAGGTGAAATGACTAAAATGATCCTAAGAAAATAAACAAATTCGAAACTATCCCTCAGTTGACAATCTAACAGGCTAAGGTAAAACGGGTATAACTCCTTACCCAGATGTTGGATTTGGATGAAACCAGCTGCATTGGAAAGAAGACTCAAAGAGATTTCATTTGATAGGTAGCATCTCTCTCATTTCATTATATTCAGAGAGTTATGATTGTTTGAATTTGACCCTAAAATGGTGAAAATTGGGCAATAAGCTATGCGTTTTTCTACTATTTTGAAATCCAAACGCAGCCTTATGCATTCTGAAAAATTCTAAAACTTATCCAAGACGTACTATGAGCTTTCCTGATCTTAACGCAACTTGAAAATCTAAAAACAGATGTCAGGAAGTTTGAAAAGTTGTATCCCAAAGATTGCCAGCTAAAATGACTCTTAAGTCCTCATTACACTTAGAAAAATATTCTAGTTGTTAGCCCCTCAAACATAACACTAAAAATGAAATCGACTCTAGAATTTTACTGGTCATTATGATAGGAGTGTTTACCACACGTATGTTAATAAATAATAATTCATTTTGGGTCTATATATGTAGGAATGATGGTCTAAACTCTAGCCCAAAAATACGGGGTATTACATAATCGTATAATTAGGTATGAGTGGGACTTCAGAGTCGTAAGTGGGTCAGTATGGGGGTTGAGGTTCTGGTTGAGATATGAGTTTGGGTACCACTCATACCCTAGCATACACATTATGTGGCATTGACATACCCACCTACGGTAATTTTTATGTAGTTTTAAGTTGGGGTAATTTGGATATTTTCCCTTATAACCCTTTGGGACCCTATGCCTTATAACTAATTTAGGATAGCATTTTCCCTATTATATTTAATCTTAAACACTTAGAAGCACTCTTTAATTCTCTCTAACGCTCTTAGGGAAAAAAAAGTTAGAGTTTCATCTAGAGGATCATTTTGGGGCTTGTACGGGTGATTTCTCTCCATTATCTTTGTAATATAAAGCATGTACTCCTCCCTTATTGTTAGTTCCACCTAAGGCATGTTTCATACAATGTTTTCATGGAATAATTATTGTATGGTTGTGGAGTTTTCAGATATATGTTTGGGTTTTGGTTATAAATACTTGGTTATGGTTTTCCTATATTTTTATTATATAATTGCATGCTTTAGTGGTGGTTTGTACAATTGGTTGCATGGGAATGGTTAATTGATAGTTATTTTTGGTTTTTGAAACACTATGTCCCTATCATGTTTGATAAAATGCCTAAGAGAATACTTTTACTATATTATTGGACTTTTAATAGAACTATTGTATGGTATAATTTGGTAATAGAACCCTAAATAGTATAAATGGTTTAAATGATTTTGAATGGTAAAATGGTAAGGTTTGGTGGTCATGTTTATGGTTAATTAAACATACTTTTGTGGTGCAAGAGAATCCCCAAAGTAAACATGATAATGCACATTTGTTGGGTACACGGGATTCCCCCAAGTTAACTTGAGAATGTAATCCATGGGTACAAGGAAATATCTTTACATAAAAAGTTGGATAAGGTCTGTTATTTATTGCAAGCTATAGTCGGTATGACGATAGCACTAATCATAGCCTTGGTTAATAAAAATGGAAAATAGTTTGGTTGCATGGTATTGGTTTTAATTGGGCAATAATGGTATGGTATGATAGCTAATCGTGAAGGTGTGAGTCCAATGAACGGAGATTGGGAACTCATATTTTCCGACATAAGGGTTTGTCATAGAGAGTATATATGAACTATGAGGTACATGGGAATCCTCTAAGTACGTTGTACATATGTATCATGGAGAGCGAAGGGTACTCGGGAATCCCCTACTCTAATGGTATCTCTGATTCATACAGCTACAAACTTTGAGGCCCATTTAGGAGGCTACACTCGACCCATATAGCCCATGGGTGGTTCTAGGATGGTTAAGCTACACATACCCAGGTTAATGGTTTTAAAGGCATGCTAAATCCAGCTCTCTTTGCCGGTATGGTTATATATTTTTTATATATGTATGGTTGTGTGCATATGGTTGGTTTACTTGGCTTTACTGGATGTCCTTACTTTATCTTTATCCTAAGTTCATGCTAACGTTCACTTGCTAAACCATCTTTGGGTGATTATAGCCCTACGCGATACAGGAATCGGCCATTCTACTCGTCCTACTTAGTGTTTAGATTTGGGATAGGCTATTGGATTAAAGTGGTACGCTTGTATATTCAAGAAAGCTCTATTTTATATCATGGATTTCTTTACATACTTTGGTTACTTTATGGATATTGGATTTTTCTAGGGTTTAGGGCATGTCCCAACCAAATATAATTTTTTATTTAACTAGAAGCTTTATGGGACTAATATAGGTTCGCATAGGCGGTGTCGGTATTTGTGTTGAACTTAGTATTGGTATTGGGGATGACACCCTTGAATGTTATTTGATATGATTGTTCTATTTTGTCTTGGATTTTATAAATTATCATTTTGGAACTCATTTTGTATGGTATGTATGCCTTTGGTTTATGGCCTGGTTATTGGTTGGTTTTGGATGGATGGACTCATTTAGGTCGGTCATGGTTAGAGACCTATCCTAGAGTATGGAATTGGACAATTATTTTATCTTGTTATATGCTCAAAATTCGGCCGACTTAGGGCAGGTGGCTGGAAGTTGGGTTGGGTAATGGGAGTAATCTCGGGTCCTGGTTGGATTTGGAATGCCCATTACGACAAGGCCCTGAGTTAGGTCATGTCATATTGGTATTAGAGCTTTAGGTTCATGGTTAATTGGGAAATCCATAAAGTCATGTCTAGTAGAGTCTTTTTTAGGGGTGTGTAGTATGAGACACTCATAAGAGAGAGGCTACAAGGCATTTAAGAACTATTTCTCTTTTCTTGTATTCTATTTTCAAGCTTGGAGTCTATTTTCCTCAATGATCTGAAACTCATGAAAACTCTTTTGTCCTAAATAAGGATGATATTGATGGGACACGCTTTACTCAAGGATCCATACTCAGTCTAGGGGTCTAGTTCCTAATACTTATGGAGTTCCACCTATTCTATCTAGTCCTCCTCAAGCTAATATAACAAATGTAGAGTTTCATTAGTTGATTCAAATAATTAATTACTTGGTTGATGCTCAGGATAAGAAGGGTACATCTGGTGTTTTATCTGGTAAAGTCATAAGGGTTGGCCAGTTTATGAAGACTAATTCTCTTACTTTTATTGGTGTAAAGGTGTAGGAGAATCCTTAGGGTTTCCTGGATGACATGGAACTCTACAGGGTCATGCAGGCTATGAATATGGAAGTGGTGAATTTTTCTCCTTACCAGCTTAAGCATGTGGCGTACCAATGTTACGAGGAGTGGGATAGAGTGAGAGGCAATGCTGAGGAGTCAACTTTATGGGAGACTTTCTTTAATGCTTTTCTGAATAACTTCTTTCCTTAGGAGTTGAGAGAAGTGAAGGCGAAAGAATTTGTTAATATGAAAGAGGGAAAAATATTGGTCAAGGAATATGCCTTGAAAATTCATCAGTTGTCTAGGTATGCTCCAGAATTAGTGTTTGATATGAGGGCCAGGATAAGAAAGTTCACTTCAGGACTGTCTCGGGATTTTATCCTTGAAACCAAGATTGTATTGCTGATCAAGGATATAGATATTTCTATATTGGCTGTTCATATGCAACAGGTAGAGAAAAAGAAGAAGAAGTAGGCTAAGTTTGGGAAAAGAAAAGGTAAGAAGTTTAGGTTATTTAAATATGTGGTTCTCAACAGCAAGGTGGTCGAGATGGTGAAAAGTGGCCAAAGAAGAATTAAGGTAGTTCTGGTTCCTTCTCCACATCTTGTTCTCCTTACCCAAAGTAATTGGGTGATACGCATCAGTAAGGTGTCAATAATTTTTGGGGATAGAGTGCCTAATCTCAGGAAAGTAAGGCTCAGTCAGCTTTATCATGCCCTTTTTATCAGTTATGTGGTAGGTTATGTAGGGGTTTTTGTGATGAGAGAGGGATAGGTGTTTCAAATATGGTCAGCTAGGCAATATGCTAAGAAACTATCCAATTGGAAAGGGTGCTTTAGGAGCGAGTAAGGCTTCGGTTGCTATATCTTCTGCTCTAGCTCTAAAAAGTGCTGCTTCTGCACCAATTTCTTTTTTTAGTACCGGTGCTAGTAAAAATAGGTTATATTCTCTTGCTACTCAGTAAGAATCTGAGGCATCACCTGAGGTTGTAACAAGTATGTTACAACTCTTTTCTCATAACATAGATTTTTTGCTTGATTCGGGGTCCACGCTCTCTTATGTGACCCCATTTTTGGTTATGTATTTTGGTTTTGATCCGAAGGTTATTTTCTATCTTTTTTTTTATTTCTACCTCAGTAGGTGACTCTATGATTGCAAAAAAGGTCTATAGGAGGTTTGTGGTATCTATTGGTAGTAGACACACTTTGGTAGATTTGTTTAAGCTTAATATGGTGGATTTTGATGTTATACTGGGAAAGAATTGGTTACACTCTTGTTACACATCTTTAAATTATTGGACCCATAAAGCTGTCTTTAGGTTCCCTAGTAAACCGGTTATTGAGTGGGAGAGTGGTTTCCTAACTCCTAGGGAGATGTTTATTTCTTATCTTAGAGCTCGGAGATTATTCTCTAAAGGGTATCTCTATATTATTTGGTCTGAGTTAAAGATTCTAACTCGAAAGGTCCTTCTTTACATTCGATTCTAGTGGTAAATGAGTTTCTTGAGGTCTTTCCAGATGATCTTCCTGGTGTTTCTCCGACTAGAGAGATTGAGTTTGGTATTGGTTTGGTTCTAGACACTCGTCTAATATCTATTCCTCCAAAAAGAATGGCTCTGGCTGAGTTAAGGGAACTTAAGGAGCAATTTAAGGATCTTTTGGATAAGGGTTTCATCTGTCCTAGTGTATCCCCATTGGGTGAACCAATGTTATTCATGCGTAAGAAGGATGGATGTGCATTGACTATAGGCAGTTGAATAAGGTAACGGTCTTGAACAAGTATCTTCTTCCAAGGATTGATGGCTTATTTGATCAGTTGCGGGGTGCTAAATTCTTTCCTAAGATAGATCTTCGGTTCGGATATCATCAACTTAATATTAGGGAAGCGGATATCCCTAAGACAACTTTTCGTACTCGGTATGAGCACTTTGTGTTCTTAGTGATGTCATTTGGGTTGACCAATGCCCCAACGGCTTCATGGATTTGATGAATAGGGACTTTCATTAGTTTCTAGATCTTTTTGTCATTATGTTCAATGATGACATTCTGGTATATTCTAAGTGTGAGATGGATCATACTAATCACCTATGGGTTATGTTGCAAACCTTAAAGGAGAAGCAATGGTATGCCAAATCCTCTAAATATGAATTCTAGTTTAACATTGTCACTTTTCTAGGTCATATTATTTCTAGTGAGGGGATCATGGTGAGCCTACAAAAGGTTGATATGGTTAAGAGGTTGCCTAGACCTACAAATACGACCAATATTAGGAGCTTCTTGGGTTTGGTTGGGTACTATAAAAGGTTTGGGGTAAGATTTTGGATGATAGCTTCCTCACTAACTAAGTTGACTCAAAAAAAGGTAAAGTTTTCTTGGTCGGATGCTTGTAAGGGTAGTGTTGAGAAGTTGAAGGATAAGCCAACTTTGGCTCTAGTTTGGACTTTGCCTTAAGGTAATGAAGGTTTTGTGGTTTATTGTGATGTCCCTAGTGGGACTTAGTTGTGTTTTAATGCAATATGGGAAGGTAATTGTCCATGCTTCAAGGCAATTGAAGGTGTATGAGAGGAACAATCCTACTCATGATTTGAAGCTATTAGCAATGGTATTTGTGTTGAAAATTTGGCGTTATTATTTGTATGGAGTGTAGGTAAACACCTTTTACTATCATAAAATTCTACAGTATGTGTTCACTCAGTAAGAGGTTAACCTCAGGCAGAGAAGATAGTTTGTACTTCTCAAGGACTATGATATGGGCCTTCATTATCATCTAGGTAAGTATAATATTCTAACTGATACTTTTAGTAGGTTATCCTTGGGGAGTTTAGCTCATATGGATAAGGAGAAGCGGGAAGTAGTGAAGGATATTCACCACTTAACAAATCTTAAAGTTTGTGTTCTAAACTCCGAATATGGTATTATATTGGTATAGAAAGTGGCTCAGTCATCTCTTGGTGCAAAGATCAAGGAGAAGCAAATGGTAAATCCCATCTTGATGAAAATCAAAGGTGATGTTAGTGGGCAAAAGGTAATGGTATTTGAGATTAGTGGTTGTGGTACTTTGCAGTATCAAGGAGGCTATGTGTTCCTAACATTGATGGTTTGCAACAAAGGATTTTGGCTGAGGCGTATGAATCATGCTATGATTTTTATCTCAGTTTGATAAAAATGTATCATGATCTTAAGGAGATGTATTAGCGGAGTGGTATGAAGAGGGATGTGGCTGATTTTGTGGCAAAGTGTATGGTGTGTCAACAACCCAAAGTTGAGCAAATAAGGCTTGGGTCTTGTATCAGGAGATTGATTTGCATGAATAAAAATGAGAGGTAATCGATGGATTTTGTTACCGGTCTTTCTCGGTCTCAGTACCAATTTGATTCAGTCTTGGTCATCATGGATAGGATGACAAAGTCTGCTCACTTCTTTCCTATGAGGAATAAATTTTTGGTGAAGGATTATGTGAGGTTGTATCATTATGAGATTTTGAAGCTGCATGGGTTACCTATTTGATTATCTCTGATCGTGATACACAATTTTATCTCACTTTTGGTGGTTTTTTCTGAAAGGGTTGGGAACTATGGTTAGTCTGAGTACTTTTTTCACCCGCAGATGGATGGGCAAGTAGAAAGGACTATTCAGACATTAGATGATATGCTTTGTGCATATTTAATTGATTATGATGGTAAGTGGGTTAAGCATCTACCTTTGGTAGAGTTTGCTTACAACAATAGTTATCATTCTAGTATTGGGATCCCTTCTTTTGAGGAATTGTATGGTAGAAGGTGTAGATCTCCTATTGGGTTGTTTGAGCTTGGTGAGGAGGATACATCTTGCCTAGATTAGGTTTATCGGGCTATGGAAAAAGTGAAGGTGATTTGGGATAGGCTTAAGGCTGCCTAAAGTTTCTAAAAGTCTTATGCGGATGTAAGGCATAGAGACTTGGAGTTTGAGGTTGGGGATAGGGTGTTCGTAGAGGAGTCTCCCATGAAGAAAGTGATGCGGTTTGGGAAAAAAAGAAAGCTCAATCCTCGGTATATTTGTCCTTAAGTGGTTTTGCTGAGGGTTGGTAATGTTGCTTATGAATTAGAGTTACCTTCTAGTTTGAGCTCCATTCATCCGATATTTTATGTCTCTATGTTGAGAAAGTATGTAGGTAATCCTTCTTCGGTGATTCCTTTTGAAGGATTGGGTATCTTGGATTCTCTATTTTATAAAAAGGTCCCGATTGAGATATTGGATTGGCAGGTTTGTCAGTTACGGACAAAGGATGAGGCTCGGTTAAGGTTCTATGGAGGAACTATAAGCTGGAAGAGGCTACATGTAAAGCAGAAGAGGACATGGAGGACAAATACCCTCATTTGTTTTCTTCTCCAAATATTCATGCGAAAGGTATGCATTCTTGATTCTTTGTTTTCTAACTTGGTTAAAGGTTGGATTAATGTTTGATAATGGAATGACTCTATTTTTGTTTGACCTACCTTTTCCATCATTTCGGAATGAATGATCCTAGTGGAGGATACTGAAACACCCTGGGTTTTTGGTCCTTAGAAAATTTCATGGATTTCATGTTTTTGGCCATCATACGATTAGGTGGTACTAGTCATATGATGGAGGTACGGTTGGTATGGTCTTGGTTGTATGCTAACCAATGTAGGCTAGTGGGTTTGATTAGTTTTTGTCCAAGGTATAGTGGGGGACTACTGGTCGAACCTTAGGATACGAGTGGTATCTTGCCAGTCGTATCTTGTCCAGTGTTGGATAGTTGGGTTTT
The DNA here is from genome assembly GCF_002878395.1 of Capsicum annuum. NCBI lineage: Eukaryota > Viridiplantae > Streptophyta > Magnoliopsida > Solanales > Solanaceae > Capsicum > Capsicum annuum. The sequence goes on along the minus strand of NW_025896087.1, from coordinate 3,049,738 downwards.
GGTTTCTGGAATAGATACGATTTATGGGTACCAATCGTATGATTGGGTATGAGTAGGAATTTGGAGTCGTAAGTGGGTTAGTGAGGGGGTTGAGGTTCTGGTTGGGATATGAGTGGTGGGTACCACTCGTACCCTAAGGTACAGATCATGTGGGGCGGACATACCCACGTGTAGTAATTTTTATGTAGTTTTACATTGGGGGTTATTTATACATTTCACCTTATAACCCCTTGGGACCCCACGACTTATAACTCCTTTGGGACATCATTCACCCTACTATTTTTAATCTTAAACCTTAGAAACACTCTCTAATTCTCTCTAAGGCTCATAGGTAAAGAAAGGCTAGGGTTTCATCTAGAGGATCAATTTGGGGCTTGTACGGGTGATTTCTCTCCATCATTTTCATAATCTAAGGCATGTACTCCTCCTTCATAGTTAGTTCCAACTAAAGACATGTTTTATACAATGTTTTCATGGCATGATTATGGTATGGTTTTGGAGGGTTCAAATATATGTCAGGGTTTTGGTTATAAATGTTTGGTTATGGTTTTCCTATGTTTTAATTATATAATTGCAAGCGTTAATGGTGGTTTGGACAATTGGTTGGATGGAAATGGTTAATTGGTAATTAGTTTTGGTTTTGGAAATACTATACCCCCAACATGTTTAATAAAATGCCTAAGAGAATGCTTTTAATATACTATTTGACTTTTAATTGAACTATTGCATAGTATGGTTTGGTAATAGAACCCTAAATGGTATAAATTATGTAAATAGTTTGGAATGGTTAAATTGTATGGTTTGCTGGTCATGGTTATGGTTAATTAAACATCCTTGTGGGATACAAGGGAATACCCCAAGAAAACATGATAATGCATACTTGTGGGATACACGGGATTCCCCCAAGTTAACTTGATAATGTAATCTATGGGTACATAGGAATCCTTTACATAGAAAGGTTGGTTAATGACATTACTTGTAAGCTATAGTCGGTATGACGATCCTACTGATAGCCTTAGATAATAAAAATGGTGAATGGTCTAGCAGTATGGTAATGATTTTAATTGGTTAATAATGGTAGGGGTGATAGCTAATCGTGAAGGGGCGAGTCCAATGAACGGACACTGGGAACTCATGTTTGCCGACATGAGAGTTGGTCATAGCGACCATATATGATAGTATGAGGTACATGGGAATCCTCTAAGTACACTGTACATATATATATCTCATGGAGAGTGAAAGAAACTTGGGAATCCCCTACGTTTATGGTATCTCCAGATCATGCATCTAAACTTATTGGGTCCCGTTCAGGGGGTTACACTCGACCCATATAGCCTGTGGGTGGTTCTAGGATGGTTAAGCAACACATACCCGGGTTAATGGTTTTAAATATATGCTAAACCCGGCTCCTTTCCCAGTATGATTATATAATTATATAAATGTTTGTATTGTTGTGTACATATGGTTGGTTTACTTGGTTTTACGGGCGAGTTCATGCTAGCGTTCACCCACTAACCCATCTTCGGGCGGTTGTATCACCACGTGATGCAAGAACCGGCCATTCTACTCCTCCTACTTTGTGTTCAGATTCAGGATCGGCTATTGGATTGAAGTAGTGAGCTTCCATATTACAAAAGGCTCCATTTCATATCATGGATGTCGTTACATACTTTTGTTACTTTATGGATATTGGTTTTGGCTATAGTTGGGGGAATGTCCCAATCAGATATTATTTTTCTTTCAACTAGAGGCTTTGTGGGACAACTATGGGTTGGTATGAGTGGTGTCGGTATTAGTGTCAACTTTAGTATTGGTATTGGTATTGGAGCTGACACCGTCTGATGGTATTTGATTTATGATTGTTCCATTTTATTTTGGATTTTATATATTATCATTTTGAAACTCATTTACTATGGGATGTAGGGTTTTGGGTTAAGGTTAGGTTATTGGTTCGTTTTCGACGGTTGCACTCGTTTGGGTCGGTTAAGTTTATAGACCTATCCCATAGTCTGGAATTCAAAAGTTATGTTATCTTGTTGTATGCTCAAAATTCAACTGACTCAAGGCAGGCGATGAGAGATTAGGTTGGGTAACGGGGGTGGTCTCCAATCCTGGTCGAACTTGGGATTCCTATTACGACATGTCCCGGGTCAGGTTGTGTCATATACATTTTACCATGATGTATTTACTACAACTTTTCAATATAGCAAAATCAAAAATCTTCCTCACCGCCACTAAGTCCAATAACATATTTAGATCATTCTAGCTACTGAATGTTTTTCTACGTAGAAATTAGTTCCATTGGAGAAGTATTGGTTGGATTGTGATCTCAATCCGCGCTCTCCAGGTTTTTCTTGAAAATATTCAGAATCTTTCGCATCCATTAGATGATATTCTATATTCATTGGATGATCATCTATATTTCTTAAATGATCACCCAAGCTCTTATGTTTAACAAAATCATCTTCATCAACAGTCGGAGTTTGTGGTAGGGGTATCAGAGCCCTTGCGGTGATATTTATCAGCAATAAAGGCTTAAATCCATCAGCATCAACATCCAAGAAGTACAAGGCAACCTTCCTATCATTCTTTATGAAGTAGGATTTCGTTTTCCCCTTCCATTCACTACACAGCTAATCATCAAGTCACTTGGCTCGCAAGCTAACTCCCTCATAATTACACTTACAACCATGTCATCATATGAGCCATCGCGATGCAATGTAACGAGGAACTGTCACCTTACTAAAAGATTTTGAATTCCAACATTTGGGATTCTTTACCCATACTCCTATATAATCACCACTAGCAACAACAAATTCACCTTCTACCATTATAGGCTATACTGTTCGATCCTATATTACGATATCGATCTATAATAGGTCGATGACTGGTAAGAAATTCATACAAAAAATCTGAATGAACAAAATTAGGTTTGAATCGATGCTCTCCTAGATTTAGAATGGAGAAACGTATTTATAGTACTTCTAAACTACTGAAATCTATCTACTACAAAATTATGGAGTTATTTTAAAAGCTTCTCCCAAACTAGAAACAATGGAGGAAAAATGTTTTATAAAAATATTTGAAAGAAAATGTGGTTACAATGGAAGCAAAGTTATAGGAGTCAGAGAAATTAGGTGGAAAATGAAAATATTTTTGGCTTCTTGAGGAATTTTTTTGTTTTTTAAATAATATGAAAATGGGAAAAATGAGATATTTGTTGGATGGGGGAAGAAGAGGAGGGGGGTTGAGTAAACTGTAATATTAAAGACTTGTGTCCTTGTTTTGGTCTGTTTTGGAAGTCCAATAGATGACATCATAAGTAATGTCTATATGCTCCATGTTTCAAGACTTTTACTTAAATGTTAAATTAAGTCTTGAAAGTAGGCATTTGTCCAACTTACCTGAGAGAGTATCTGCTATATATATTTCTAAAAAAAGGAAATGAAAACCATTTGTAACAATTAATACAGTGATTTATGGATTTTTATGTATTTGATCATTTTACCACTCTCCATAGTAGTGTTATAGAATTTGTGGTGTTTGTGAGTGGGTGGCATGGTTCTCGAGGTTATTTATTGATTTTATGCAAGTTTTTCATTTTAAAAGATTTTGGAGTTAGAAGGGTTGACTTTGGGAAACATTTGGAGTTTTAGACGTTGTGTGAGAATTTCATTAGTTTCGTTAGCTCTGGAAAAATAGTTTTGCTTAAGTAGCGCTATTAGTTAGGGTCCTAAGGCATTCGGAAGTGTTTTGAGTAGTTGGGTGGAAAATTGGAAAGTTTTGGCATAGAGTTGATTTCGATCAACATTCATTGATAACGACCTCTATTAGTGAATATGATGATTCCATTGAGTCTGAAATGTTGATTTTAGTCTAGTAGCATATATCTGAATATGAGTTCCAAACGCATTATGAGGATGCTTCGAGGGATTTTTGTCCTTAAATCTCCCGCTGTCACAGATGTTGTTGGTGCACCTTCTTCACATGCATGATGTCTTGGTCGCGATTACAAAGAAATATATTATTGACACTCACGATGGCAATGTAGGGATCACATTTGCAAAGGGCTATCAAGTTTAGAATGGCACAGTAGGTCATCGCATTCGGAATGTGGGTATCACAATCACGATGAGTCGGATGGCGCCTGCTTTATGATCACGGAGAACCCATGACGATCATGATGAAGAGAATACCTGGGAAAAATTTTAATATTTTTTTCAAATTCCAAATCCCATAAATAGATTTTTGAAGCTTTGTACTTCGGTTTTGCAAGAGTCAAAAGGTGGTTTTTATATTTCTTTTGTGGGATGAGCTTCTAAATCATTATTTTAAAATTCTTCAATGATTATTCATGATTTCACATTTAAATATTGGTTTACCACTTAGAATTTTGGGGTTTTCCTCATAAAGTTAAAGAATGATTTTTCAATAATTTAAAGGACCATTTTAACTCCATTTTCGATGAAATTTCTGATTAAATTGGTTTTCTTAAAAGATTCGGATTTTTTCCTTTGCGGATCTAGGTAGACTTTTTACACTCGAATAGAAGCATAGAATTAGTACAATTGAACCTTTAATTATGGATAGAAATTGTTCTTGATAGATTGGGAAAGTTCTGGAGCTATTTGAAAGGAGAAGGCCAGTTTGTATTTGTTAGAGACTCACGGTTTGGCTTCAAGGTAGTTTATGGTTTAACTTCTTTCGGAATTTTCTTGCGTAAGGATTTATCGTGTAAAGCACCAATGGGTTAGGTGAAAGTGTGGTTGGAATTTAAGTCCTAGGACCGTAATGATGTATTCCAGCTTCAGATGATGTTGCATCTCAAGTTCTTCAAATTGACCGTTACTATGTATAAATGAAAATTTTCTCCACTGTTAACCTCTTGATAACAAGTCAAGCATATATTTGGGTAGGGAAATATGTGAAAATGTTTTTAATTGGGCTTTAAAGGGGGTTGCGTAGCTGGGTCATAAAAGTTATGTCAATGTTTCGTTGACTTGCTCGCACTGATAACAGAGAAATATGAGGTGATGGTGAACACATGCCCATTATCACTGGCGAATAAATGAAGTAGCCATTTAATGAATGAGGCAGCGATAGCAGGAAGATGACTTGGTAATATGCATTATAGCTTATTCAATTTAACTAGATCAAGAAATTACAGAATGTACAACTTGCGCCTTGAGTATTGAATTCTAAAGTATATATATAGTAGGTGTTGAATCCTTTGGCTTCATCATATGTTTACTTCTCTATATTTTTAATTCCCAAGTGAAAATCCTGATTCTGTTGCTCGTGACATAGCAACAAGGAAAAAGATTTCGCTGAAAGCTTAAAGTCCAGTCTCTTTTTACAGTGTCACCAAGGAATTATATAACCAAGTGTAGTGTGAAATGGAAGAATTGCAGCTTGTAGCTTGCAATCAAGGAGAAGAAGAAGATAGTTAGAAACTGAATTTTCATTATTCTTACTGAAGATTACAATTATGAGTCTATTTATAGACATGAGTTAAGATGAGCTAAGAAGTGAATCATGTAGCCAGCTCATTGACAGCTCATTATAACTAACTAATCATTGTATAACAACCTCTAACATCCTTAAATAACTTCTACAGCTGACTCAGCTATTCACTATCTAACTAACTACTCCTATCAATACTACACACCAATGGAACAGGTAGTTATGCATGTTGCTGTGTATATAGTAGTTAAAAACACTCCCCTCAAGCTAAAGGGTGCAAACTATTTAGCACACCAAGCTTTCCATGTAAATGAGTATGTTGAGCAAGGCTCAGGCCCTTGGTAAGCAGGTCAACAATTTGATCATTAGAAGGAACATAGAGAACCTTAATTAAGCCATCTTTGATCTTGTCCCTTATGAAATGACAATCAATATCAATGTGTTTGGTTCTCTCATGAAACACAGGGTTGTTGGCCAACTGAATGGCTGAATTACTCTCACTGAAGGCTGAAAGAGAAAGGTGACATAAACCCTAAGGTCTTGAAACAAACCAACCAGCCAAGTGAGCTCTGCAATTGCTGAAGCCATGCTTCTATACTCAGCTTCAGCAGAACTCTTGGAAAAAGTGTGCTTTTTTTTATTTCCATGATATTATTGATTCACCAAAGTGAATGGCAGAACCACTAACTGATCTTCTAGTGTTGGGGAAAGCAGCCCAATCTGAGTCACACCAGCAAGTTGGAGAAGTATCATGCTTAGCCTTGAACCAAATACCTTGATCAAAAAAACCTTTAAGGTATCTAAACACCCTAGTAGTTGCTTCCCAGTGGGATTTCTTGAAGTGTTGCGTGAATTAGCTAAGAGTTTGCACAGCAAAATTAATGTCTGGCCTTGTAATAGGGGCATGCATAAGTTTCCCAACAAGTCTTTGGTAAGATGAAATGTCAGATAGCAACTCATCATCTTGTGCACCTGTGGCATGATCATACTCAATAGATGTTAACTTGGCATTAGATTCTAGAGGGGTGATAGCTGGTTTAGAACCACAAATCCATATGTCAAGAATCAACTCAAGAATGTACTTTCTTTGGTTCAATATGATCCCTGATGTTGATCTCAAAACTTCAATACCCAAAAAATACTTGAGATCACCCAAGTTTTTCATTTTGAATTGCTGATGCAACTTGGTTTTGGTGGCATTGATCAATGATGCACTGCTCCCAGTAATTAGCAAATCATCAACATATACAAGGACTATAACAGTGTCAATACCTTGATGCAGAGTGAATAGTTAATAGTTATGAACACTTTGGGTAAAACCAGCATCAAGTAAGGCATAAGTAAACTTCAGATTCCACTGCCTGAAGGCCTACTTAAGGCCATAAAAAGATTTGATCAATTTACACATCTTGTGCTCTCCTTATCTTCTAAATCCTTCTGGCATCTCCATGTAAACTTCCTTCTCAAGATCTCATTGGAAGAATGCACTATACACATCCATTTGATAAAGATTCCAACCTTTAGATACAACTACTGCAATTTGATATCTGACTGTAACTATTCTAGCCACTGGTGAGAAGGTTTCATGATATTATAACCCCTCCTATTGAATATATCCTTTGGCCACTAACCTTGTCTTGAACCTCTATACTTCACCGTTTACAATATATTTGATTTTGTATATCCACTTAGAACCAACAGTATTCTTCTCTTTAGGTAAATCAACAATGATCCATGTGTTGCTAGCTTTCAATGCTTGAATTTTTGACTTCATAGTTTTCACCCACCTTTCATCTTGTATAGCTTTTTTAAAGTGTTAAGGCTCAGTCAAAGTTGAGAATTTGGTTAAATAACACTGATAAGTAGGACTTAGATTTTTATAAGACAAGTTGTTGGCTAATGGATACTTACACCTCTGGTTTCTGGAAGTGTCAACATAATCATGCATCCATACTGGTGGTTTGCTTGTTCTTGATGGTCTACTGGAAGAAGGTTAAGGCAGGGAAGGTTTATCTTGGAACGTGTATGCATGATTGGTGCTAGGTGAAGTTGCACCAGGTAATGCAACATCAGTAAAGCCATCCTCCTTAATTGGAGCATCTTCAGTGACACTCTCAGTAGATGTCTCAGGAAATATGTCATTATCTGTAGGGACCAAGAAGTCAGTGATAACTTCTTCAGATGAGGGAGCTTATGTATTTTGTGCTGATGAGGGAGCAAAAGGAAATATATCTTCATGAAACACTATATCTCTACTAACTAATAGTCTCTTTGAAGTGAAATCCAGCTACAAATATCCCTTCTGAGACTCTGAATATCCCACCAATACTGCAAGTTTGGCCCTTTTTATGAATTTATCACCTCTTGGTAAGATAGTTACATAGCACAAGCATCCAAATACCCTGAGATGAGACAACTTGGGATCCTTGGAAAACATCAACTGAAATGGGATCTTAACACTCAGAACAGAAGATAGCAACTTGTTCATTATATATATTGTAGCTTTTACACATAGTCCCCAATAGTTAATGGGCAAGTGAAACTGAAACTTTAGGGCTTTGGCTATGTTTAATATGTGTATGTTCTTCCTCTCCACAACATCATTCTATTGAGGAGTGTGAGGACAGCTGCTCTGATGCAGAATGCCTAGGGACTGGAATAATGCCTTCCATTGAGAGTTGATAAATTCAGTTCTATTATCAGATCTGATGGTTTTCACCATTATTCCAAACTGAGTTTTAATCATGGAAATAAATGTTTTAATGACCACTATGGCCTCAGACTTTAATTGTAACAAGTGCACCCAAGTGTATCTACTGTGGTCATTACCATAGTCAAGAAATAGTATTCGTTGACAAAAGTAGTAGTTTTATATGGACAACCCTTAAATCCATGTGTACAAGTTCAAAACAAGTGGAACATCTAGTAGTACTTGTAGGAAATGATAATCTTGTCTGTTTAGCTAGTGAACACACAGTATATTTATTCAATATATTTACATCACTAGGATTCTTCAGAATGTCTAAACATTTGAGAACCTGAAAAATAGGGTGTCCAAGTCTTTGGTGCCATAAACTGCAACTGGAAGTTGAGACTTATGTAATGAATTTGCATGTTTTTTATCCTGACTGATTAGTATTTCCTGTCCAACCACCTTTAAGAACATACAGTCCACCCTCTTGTCTACCAATCCCTTCACCTTGCCATTGAAAAGGTTCTAAAAGATACAAAAATTAGGATAAAAGGATACAAAGCATCAAAGTTCCTTGGTTATCTTAGCAATAGACAACAAATTGAGTTTGAAGTCTGGAACAAGTAGGACATCTTTGATCACATCATCTACAAAAATGTAATCTTCTCTAGTGTGTGAGATTGTCACTTCATTAATTGTTGGGAGGTGTAACTTGTCAAAATATTTAGTGTCTAATTTGGTACTACTTTTATATAAGTGTCTATGTGCAAACACATGATGTGTAGTACCTGATCTACAATTCAACTGTCAAGACGGACTTTGGACAAGAAAGAAGTAGTAATATCTGTCATATTTACTTATTTCATATCTTTGGTATCTTTGCTCAACATGGTCATATTCTGAGTGTACTCCTTCTCAGTGAATATGTAAGGCTTGGCAAGTGGTGAACGAGTCCCTTCATGACTAGAACTACCAGCATCAACTTGTCCAGCTACCATAGTTAGAGCCTAAGAAAATTTATTACCAGTGTTGACAAAATTGTTACCATGATTGTTACTGCTAGTGTTCTGTGGCCTGAAGTTAGAGTTGTATCCTTGTTTCTTCTTGTTTTTCCAGTCATTTGGATACCCTAACAACTTGCAACAAGTTTCCTTGGTATGACCTAAGAGATGGTAGTAATCACATTTTCTGTCTTTATAGTTAGTGTTGTTTTGACCAAAACCATAATTTTGTTTCACTTGCATAGTAAGCAGTTTTGATCAGTCACTTACAATCATCATACAAGCTAAATATTGGATTTTATCCTTCATAAGCATGGCATAAGCTTGATTAAGAGTAGGAGTCACTCCTTTGAGCAGTATATGTCTTCTAGCTTGATCATAGGACTCATTTAGGCCACTTAAAAACTGTAAGAGTCTAAGTTGACATATATGGTCTAAGTACTCTCTAGACATAGGGAAATCACAACTAGGATTTGGCACTAGTACATCATACTCACTCCATAAACTCTTCAATTTGGTAAAATAAGCTGAGATTGAATCTGTACCTTGAGAGTGCATATTAATTTCACGATGCAATTGATATATACGCATACGATTCACCTTGTCTTATCTTTCCTTCAAATCTTCCAAAACTGCACAAGCATTTGTGGCATATACATTTCCAGATAACAGACTCACTCGTAGTGTTCGTGATCCAGGAAAGCACAATTGCATTACATGTTTCTCACTGCTTATGTAGCTCCTCTCTATACGACTCCTTTCTACAGTTTCTAGTGATAAATCTAAACTTTCTCTTTCCTAAGAGAGCAATACGCATCAATCAACTCCAAAAACTATAATTTCTAAACCAGTTAACTTGATTGGAACAAGTACAGCACTGGAACTATCATAAGCACCAATGAAAAGTGGATCACTTTTGTCTATTTTAGGTGCCATGATTGATAGGATATAACTGCAAGGTAGACCTAAATCACAAAGAAGAAGAAGCCAAAAAAACAGAGATTGAAAATCCACTGAGATGGAGATCTCAAGTTGCGCAAAGAACTTGGTGAAATATGATCGAAAACACACTTAGTGTTGAGCTCGTGGCTTTGATACCACATGAAATGGAAGAATTGAAACTTGATAGCTTGCTATCAAGGAGAAGATAGTTAGAAACTGAATTTTCATTATTCTCACTTGAATATTACAATTATGAGTCTATTTATAGACTTGAGTTAAGATGAGCTAAGAATGAGCTAAGAAGTGAACCATGTATTCAGCTTATTGACAGCTCATTGTAACTAACTAATCATTATGTAACAACCTCTAACAAACTTCAACAACCTCTTTAGTTGACTCAACTATTGGATAACTAACTAACAACTCCTATCAATATTATACACCAGTGAAACAGGTAGTCGCGTATGTTGCCATGTATGTAGTAGTCCAAAACATGTAGCCTTAAGTGCATAAATGGGAGATAGACAGTAGCGTCTCTCAAATATATAACCAACACATCATAGTGCAAATTAATAGAGAGGCAAGTGCATATATGAGATAGCCCAAAGAAATATGATACAACAACAATGAAATATCCAGTGCAGTTCCACAAAGTGGGGACATAAATGTATGATATATTTGAGTTATTTTACCACAAAACATAAAGATTCTCTTATGTCTGTACAATTTGCATTCTCGGATGGCCTAAAAAAACAAAGAACTCAATATGTAAAATATGTGGATGGATGCATGTAAAAGTTAGGGTGAGCAAAATTTTCTTCAAAATGCACTGCCTCTGCCAGTGGGTCCTATCTAACATGATCTCTTTATATAGAGAGGATGTCAAATTCATGGAGTGCAAAATACTCGCTTAGCCTATAATACTAATTATATGGTGAATAGATGCTGAAGTTTGACACTTGATTGGTATTTATGCACGTGAATCTCTCTACGTAAAGATCAAACCAACAAAAGGTGTAGGATACTTCCCAAGTATTTAATTGTACCAAATTACTGCATTACTGTAAGATCCAGTTTCCACAGATTGAACCCATAGCCTCTAGATCATATGGCAACAACTTTAGAACAAGGGAAACTTTATAGAAGTCAAAATAACGTAGGAGATGTCATCCAAGTTAATTAATGCTAACGCTAAAGGTAAGAATGGGGAGACCATCTAAGATCCAACTTCCCCTATCCTGAATCAAGCAGATCATGAAAGCAGATAAGTATCTCTGTTGAAGCACCAATGTTGGTTGTGAAAGCATGTGAGTTCTTCATTCTAGAATTCACCCTTCATTCCTGGTTTAACAAGGAGGGCTACTAGTATAGTGACATCCAATGCAACTGGTATTTCGCAGAGGCGAAGCTAGGATTTCAAGTAAGGGAGTTCAATATTCAAAGAAAACTAAGTCGAAGGGGGTTCAATACCTACTATAACCACATAAAAAATAATTTTAATCATTTATAAATAGTATATTTTTCGGTCGAAATGGGTTCGGATGAACCCCTAAAGAGGGATAGCTCCACCTCTGGTATTTCATACTTTTATCTACCAATGACCCAGCATGCTCCAATTATGGAAAGGACTGTTGTGTCTGTGGTTTATCACTCAGTGTATGTCCAGTTTGATCCATCTGAAATAAAGATGGGAAGGCCTTCTATGACTGGGTTAGTCCCTCAGTGTACATCCTTCCTCTCCACCACCACAGTCGCAGGCATGGCATAGTCCGTCTGGCAAGATTCTCCAGAGGATAGCATCAATGCAGATGGAGAGAGCAGTGGACAAGGTAACCTTGATGGTCAAAGTTATGTCATTTCCTTAACTCAGACCTATAGGAATTAAAATAAATTTGTTAAGTTGTATTGCTTTATTCCATTTTCATTAAAGCTAGGTAACTTTCTCGTTTTCTGAGAAATGGCAGCTTAAATAGACTTCGTATATATACCTCCTTCTGTTTTCTTTTCTTGATGTCGAATTTATCATTGTTTTTTTTATAATGAACTTTATCATTGTAAAAACATTTAACCATAGCCTTTTATTTCATCTCTCTCATAAATCTAGATTCATTAATCCACTTATATTCATGTTATTTCACTCATTTATTGGTTTCTTAGATGACATGATTGATATGGCTACCTAGATCGTTAATATATTAGTCAAATATTTGAAAAATATTTTAGTCCAATTCCTTCTGAGGTGAAAATAGAAGGGCTTCCTAGAAAAATGTACGGCCCATAATATTTTATCAATTAAAATGACCCTATGTATATATGTAATTTATCAATGTTGTATTAATAGTCATGTACTATATATGTACTGTAAATATATATAACACAAGGTGGTAGTGAAGATGTAATATGAGTTGGTATTGAAGATGGATTCCCAGGTTGTTTGTAAGAAGGGTAGTTTTAAGTATCTTGAGTCTATGATTCAGAGAAATAAAGAGATTGACGAGAATGTCTCGTAGTGTATTGGAGCAGGATGGATGAAATGGAGGCTCGCGTCGGGATTTTTTTGTGATAAAAAGGTTCCTCCCAAGCTCAAAGGAAAATTCTATATAGTTATAGTTTGTTCGTCCATGCTGTATGGAGCGGAGTGTTCGCAGTCAAGAACTCACATATCCAAAGTTGAAGATGGTGGAAATAAGGATGTTGCATTGGATATCTAGACTGACTACAGGTGACAGGGTTAGGAATGAGACTATTAGGGAGAAGGTAGGAGTGGCGTCGGTGAAGAATAAAATGCGGGAAGTGAGGTTAAGATAGTTTGGGCATGTAATGAGGAGGAGAACTAATACCCCAGTTTGTAGATATAAGAGGTTGGCCATTGATAGTTTCAGGAGGTGTAGAGGTCTGCTAAAGAAATATTAGAGAGAGGTGATTAGATATGACATGGAGCAGTTACAGTTTACTGAGGACATAACCCAAGATAGGAAGGTATGGAGGACGCAGATTAGGACAGAGGGCTGGTGCATGTGGGTGAGTCGTAGTTAGTAGTTAGGAGTGCTTTGGTATAGCTTGGCTAGTAGTCCTAAGGATCTGAACATAGGTTGGAGCTTCTAGTTAGAAGGGTTGGGGGAGGTGTGTGCCTTTGGTTTGTTAGTCATACGTTGTTGTTGTTGTTTTTGTTGTTGTTATATGTATGTAATGTACAAATAGTGTATAACCATGTATACATAATGTATAAATATATAATTAATGTATATACTTTCATATATATTGTTATACAATTTTTATTGCTGCTGCAGCAGTTCATTGGAAAGGGTACACTTAATGATATATTTTGTTCGTGTTGTGGACGCTGTTTCTTTTCTGGAAATTTTATTTCCTTTATTATAAATCATCAACGTAAAACTAATATCCTAAAAAAAAAATCTTATGTTGTGAACATGTTTTTAATACGATTAACAAAACGGAAGGAAGGCAGAAGGAAAAATTTAACTTTACATACCTGGTAAGTTTGCATCTATTCATTTTCTAAAAAATAATTTGCAGTTATTTAAGGAACATTAATAAAATTAGTAAAGGAAAAACTGATTGGTAAAAAATTGATGGCACATAAATGAATAAATATAAACACTTACAGAAAAGGGCGTGGAGGGAACGCCCAAATCCCTTTCACGAGAGGGATCATTGAAATACCTTCCAATACTACTAAACCAGAAGTCTCGAGTTCGAGTCATGGAGATGAAGAACTTTGCGATAAGTCCACTTTTCCCCCTTCAGTGGACTTATCCGGGCTGAATCTTTTTTAGTCGAGCAATTGAATCTCGAATATCGAATGCCTACAAAAACAAAGAATTGAAACTTGAAATCTAAAACAAAAATAATATTATTGAGGAAAAAATTTCATAAATAAATATTAAAAGAGGTGGAAAGAGGTGGAATAGTGTTGGGTTTGAAATCGAGAGGGCGTTATGCGGAAGCTATTAGTTGCAAACCATGTAAGCGATAATTCAGATGACACAAAACTAAACTAAAAACATAATATTATTACTTTGTGGATGCTATTGTGTTATGATTTGAGATGAGAGATATTCTATTTATCGAGTTACAAAACCCATCCTCTAAGAAAGAAAGAAAAAACCTAAAAGAAATCTAATAGAAAAGAGATTTTTTCCTACTAGAAAATCTTTTCCACTAAAAAAATCCTTTCTGAAGAAAAACACAATTATGATAGAGTCAAAGTAAGAAGTAAGGTAGGAAATTCAGAACAAATCCTAACAAATCTCCCATTGGCCTGAATTTTCTGACAAAACTGATCATCCTCTTTTTTCTTCACATAATCTTCATTGCTGTTTGTCATGGTTAAAAATAAATTTTAAAATATTATGGGTTAAAAATGGTTTTAAAAATATCTTATTTTTATTTTTAAAGATGTAGCAGCAAGAATGTTGAAAATATGCTTTAAGCTCCTTCTCCACATGTAGCTAGACAAAAATCTTCATTATCGCCAAACTGTTGCAGCATGATTTTGAAACCGCTTTGAACTTGTTTAATCTCGTTTCACCACACTATTTGACCATTGAACCACAATATCTGATACCAACTGTTGGGTTCAAAATTGAAAGGGCGTCATGCGGAAGCTATTAGTTGCAAACCATGTAAGCGATAATTTAGATGACATAAAACTAAACTAAAATATAATATTATTATATGATTTGGCTAATTGGCCTACATGTAAAACATCATATTAAAAAGCGCAAAACTAATGATAGAGAAAATCACCCCCTAACCAAAACTCTTAAACGATTACATTGTGGATGCTATTGTGTTATGACTTGAGAAGAGAGATCTTCTATTTATAGAGTTACAAAACCCCTCCTCTTATAAAGAAGAAACCTAATAGAAATCTAATAGGAATATTTATAGAGTTACAAAACTCTTCCTATTAGGAAATCTTTTCCACTAAAAAATCCTTTCTGAAGAAAAACACAATTACGATAGAATGTTAGAATTACAAAACCCTTCCTCTAAGAAAGAAGAAACCTAACAGAAATCTAATAGGAAAGATTCCTCTAAGAAAGAAGAAACCTAATAGAAATCTAAGAGATCTTTTCCTTCTAGAAAATCTTTTCCACTAAAAAATGCTCTCTAAAGTAAAATACAATTATGATAGAATCCAAGTAAGGTGGGAAATTCAGGACAAATCCTAACAAATAGTTCATAAAAAACGAAATGGAAGAGCTTGCTAACGTTGTGCTCAAACTAGACATGACAAAGGCTTATGATATTCCCAAATAACTTGTTGAGGAAGATGGGCCTCCGAGAAATATTGACTGGCATGGTCTTCATGATCATCTCAAATAATTGGGGTACTATTCAAATTAATGGTCAACTGCATGGATTTTTTAAGTCAACTAGACAGTTCAAGTGCACCAAAAACCTTATATGATGACGAGAACTACAAAGAGTATGGAATAATGAAATGGAATCCTACATAATCATTATGCCTATGCAGATGATACACAAGATCAATATAATTTGTAAAAAATATATTAATAGGGTATGAAGAATTTAGTGGATAGAAGATCAACAGGAACGAGAGTTCCAAATGCTTCTTCATTAGACGATACAATTCATCATTGATCTTGTATGTAATGTGACAATAATCCCAAAAAGGATTTTTCCTTTCACTTATCTTGGGAATCTAGCATTCTATGAAGAAGGGAACATGTGCATTACAAAGAGATAATTGATAAAGTTTAGCATAGATTAAGCTCATGGACAAGGAGATTATTAATAGTGGAAAGGAGAACTACATTGATAAACATATAGTACAAAGCATGTCTATACACTTGTATAAGCAAGTGACCCTTCGTTGGAGTACTAGCTCAAGTGCAAAAACTATTTGCCGAGTTTTTTCTGGAGTAACTCTGTGGAAAACTAGTGTTTGACCACTTTATGTCACTTATAAGTGTGAGTGAGGAATGGGATTCAGATGTTTGTGGGATATATTAAAGGAACTATTTGAAATCTAAGAACATATTTGATGTTGTCCCAGCTAATTGTACTTTGGGAATTATAGAAGCAACAAGTAAGCATCAGACAGTTATGAAGTTGGATGGAGTAGTATAGATATCCCCCGAGGGTGGATTAATCAAAGTTGACATTAATGGAGGAGAATCTATAGGGAATTTTGTATATGGAACAAGAAAAGTGATATCATACAGGCAAAAGATGAGAATGGTGATATCAACTGGAGGATCAATGTAGCACAAATAAATGATAGAGACCATGGTTATTCAGTAAGCTTTGAGATACATAGAAATTTAGCAGATGACTAAAGTGCTAATAGAAAGTAGAAACAAACTCTCCACTACGTGCCTTGGCTGATAATATTTATGATGGAAGAAACATGGAGAGGTATGAAAGGAAAACAATAAATATTCAACATATATTCAGAGAAAGGAGCAAATTAGTTGATCACTATACCAACATACGTAGCTACATCAAAAAAGAGGCATGAATTTCAACAGTAGCTACGTGAACAAGACCCAATTTGGGGTATTTATAGTTTGGTCTAGGAAATTTAATACTATACATGAAGATTCTCAAACAAAATAGGAAACCAACAACTCAGTATGCACCGAAAAAAAAAAGGAAAACAAAGTAGAAGAGCAAGAGAAATACAGACATTCTGCTCTGCAGGTAATTCAACTCAGATCGGCTCCAAAATGGAAGATCTTTGTGATAAACAAGTCCTACATCAATGTGAAACACCTAGTAGTCTTACCAAAAGGAAGCACTAACTTCACTAACGACGGGAGGAAAGGCGACACTATCAAGGAAAGAGAAACTCAATTTGGAAAGCAAGAAGTATTAGAATCTGACTAACCTACACAACATAATATAGGGTAATTAAATTGAATAGATAATATGGTCATATTAATAAATAAATTAAAAATATTATTAATTTTTTCTTAAAGATTTGTGCAAAATACATACATATATATATATATATGTTATACAAAAGTTGAATCATCAATTTATCAATTTCCAAAAAAAGAAAAAGAGGAGCAAGTGTCGAAACCCCTTGAGAAAATAACCAAAAAGAACAAAGAATAGCAAGTCTTGAAACCCCTTGAGAAAACAACGAAAAAGAACAAAGGAAAATGCCAAAAGGCTATAACAGACTTTACTTTCAAACTCCTCTTTCTTGCTAAAGCCATTTTTTCATGCAAACTTTTACATCAACATGTGTCATTCTTCTCCCAATGCGTCCTTTCTCAATGAGAGATTAAATAGACCACTAGAATAAAATTCATGATTCAAAACCAAATTCGAAAGAACAACAACCCAATACCGTCTACAAGCCTCTACCCATAACACATATAATGAGTCAGGACAAGACCCTGATTATGCCATGGAAAAATTGAAAGTAAGGAAATGATGAAATGACTGAAAAGTAACACCTTCCGGATGATGGAGGGAGGTGTTTCACCGCTTCCCACCAACTGACTAATGGAAGAAATGAACTCCATAA
This sequence comes from Capsicum annuum, assembly GCF_002878395.1. Lineage (NCBI taxonomy): Eukaryota > Viridiplantae > Streptophyta > Magnoliopsida > Solanales > Solanaceae > Capsicum > Capsicum annuum. Next base: position 3,032,112 of record NW_025896087.1, on the reverse strand, counting down.
CATTGAACAGGATATCAAGAAAAGGCTTTTGACCCTACATCATGAGATAATGTAGCGTTCAGGGATGGTCAGTACGGCAAGTAATGACATCCATCCCAAAAAAGAGGATAAAATATATATGTACCAAAATCAATCATAAAATGCATGATCATTCTCCACAATAATAATAAAATAAGAGAGGAGGACAAGGAACATAAGGACATGATCATTTAAATTTTATCCTGAACAATGTAGTTTTACACCGACCTTCAGTAACTCACTGGCCATATGGGTCAGTTACCCCAATCGAAAGAGCCCCCAGCCCATTTAGCTGCATGGACTAAGGATTAGGCTAAAGTCACCAATAGACAATAGCCTCCCAAAATATAACTGAGTACTAATGTGCAAAACAAGTACATAGCGGGCATTCATATTTTTGGACATGACCCCCCAACATCGACAAACGTGGTTTTAAGTGTTGGTCACAAGGACTATACTTTCTCAGTGAATCTGCACAATTTCCATTAAAACCCAATTAAAACCTTTTGTAAGCTTTTAACCATGGATTCTTTCATTAAGACATTCCCACATTGGTATCATCATTAAAAGACTTGCAAGCCATTCATATTATGTCATACTATTCTATTAAACCATTTAAACTCCAAATTTCAATTTGAAAATTCATAGATTACCTCTAAGGACAATTCAAGAGTCATGTAAGCTATTTTCTATTAATATCATAGAATGTTTCAAAGGACGAGTTAAACGTTATAATATCCTTGCTATAAACCAAGTTTATGAAAATGGTTTGAGGTTCATATATTTATCATGCTAAATTATAAACAATATGAAACCATATCTCTAAATTCTACCTCTATCATAAGTCATAATTTTAGGTTACAATCCACCATTTTCTTTACTTAAAAAAATAATTAGTAACAAGAGGAACCTAATAAAAGTAGTTTACAGCCAAATCCCCCAACCCTATCTTTTAACAACCATTAAAACATAAAATTATTAGATAAATATCACAATGTAATGAGAATTAAATTAGAGAAGTGTTCAACATGCCTTTTGAAGAGAATTTGTCTGAAGATCACAAGAAGAGAAATCCTAAGCTTGAACCTTAGCATTATAGCCTTCAATTTTTGTTTAGAAAATAAGAATAACCCTTTTTGAGTGATTATGGATTTTCTAAGGCTTAGAAATGTATCAAGTGAAGGAGGGAATGTTTATAGGGTGTGAAAGGACCTAAATACCTTTGAAAATATTTTAAAATAATATTCCACTGATGAAAAGGAGAGGGTCATAGTGTGGACCCCAACGCGAAGGCCCAACCTCGTGGCGTGGGAGCAAGGCAATGATCTCTCACAGGATATCCCACGGTATGGGGCCATCGCGCTATGGCTCTTTCGTGACGTACAACCTATTTTCCATGCCCAAACTTCCACCAACACATTCAAATCCATCTTGCGTTATTCTACACTCAACCTATTAGGCTCGTTTTAAGCTTAATTTTGACTCTCATACACCTAGGGGAAAAAGCTCCTCAACATTACACGAGATCAAAATAAAAGGCCTTCAAACCTACATTATAAAATGATTTCGCATAAGGAGGCAGTTAGTACGACAAGTACTGGCATGCAACTCAAGGAAAGGGATAAAAGATACATGAACCAAAATTAGTCATAAAACACATGATCATCCTAAAAATAATAATAAAATAAGGGACAGAGTACGAGGAACATAAGGATATGAACATTTAAAATTTTATCCTAAACTATATAGATTTACACCGACCTACAGTAACCTATAGGTTATTCAAGTCCGGTACCCCCAACAGCAAGGCCCTAATCCATGTTAGCTCTATCGACAGAGAATCAGGCTAAAGTCACCAATAGATGATAGCCGCCCAAAAGATAACTGAGTAATATTGCGTGAATCAATCATATAGTGATCATCCATATTTTAGGACTAAAACCCACAATATCGGGAAACGTAGTTCAAGTGTTGGTCACAAGAACTACACCTTCTTGGTGAAGCTACACAATTCTTAATAAATACCAATTAAAATAATTTTAAACGTTTAACCTTGGGTACTTTCATTAAGGTATTCCCACATTAGTATTGTTATGCCAAGACTTGTGAGTCATTCATACTACAACATATTATTTCATTAAATCATTTAAACTCTATTTTGTAATTTAAAAATCCATAGATATTACCTCTAAGGATTATTAAAGAGTCATGTAAACCATTTTCCATTAATGTCATACAATGTTTCAAAGGATGAGTTAAACACTATAAATTCCTCATTAAAAACCAAGTTTATGAGATTAGATTGAGGTTCATATCTTTTTCATAAAAATATCATAAATATTATATAACCATATCGCTAAATTCCACCTTTATCGTAAGTCAAATTTCAGTTTACAATCCACAATTATCTTTACTTAGACAACCATTAGTAATAATACGAAACCAACAAAAGTACCTTACAACTAAATCTCTCAACCCTAGCTTTAAACAACCATTAAAACATAAAATTGTCAAGTAAATATCATAATATAACGATAATTTAAGTAGATGAGTGTTCAACATGCCTTATGAAGAGAATTTCCTCGAAGATCCCATAACTAGAAGCCCTAAGATTGAACACTAGCCTTATGCCAAAGAGATTGGAGAGAGTCCTGGTGTTGGCCGTTGTGGTTGGTAGGGCTATTTGGGAGGTCAAACAGGAAAAACGGCATGAATAAGGGTGTTTTCGAGCTAAATTAGTGTGTTATAGCTAATAGTTCTAGTGATGGGCCCAGGGTTCAAGCATGTTGTTGGCCGAAAATAGACTGGAGCATGCCAGGGAGGCTAGGGAGCTTCTTAGTGTAGGACATTAAGGTTGGTGAGGCTATTTGAGAGGTATGCTCAAATGATAGTGCCGAAAAAGATCCACAAGAGTTCCTCGACTAGGTTTAGAAAGTCACAGATATCATAGGAGTGACTTCCAGTGAGAGTTCTAAGTTAGCCACTTATCAGCTACAAGATGTAGCCTATACGTGGTTTAAGTAGTGGAAAGTAGACAGGGGTATAGATGCAGGGCCATAGAATGGGAGGAGTTTGCTACGGCCTTCTTAGATAGATTCTTTCCCTTAAAGTAGAAAGAATCCAAAGAGTTAGGGTTCATTAATCTCAGACAAGGTAGCATGAGTGTGAAAAAATACTCCCTTAAGCTCACCCAGTTAGCCAGGTATGCTCCCCATGTAGTAGCAGACAGTAGATCCAAAATGAGCAAGTTTGTGTCTAGGGTTTTAGGTAGAATGGTTGAGAAGTGCAGGACTGTGATGCTGATTAAGAAGATGGACATATTTAGACTTATGGTCATGCTCAATAGATTGAAGATCAGAAACTTAAAATGAAGGAAAGAGAGAATAAGGGAGCTAGAATAGGTAGTTATAGTTTTTCTCAGCCAGGGTCACAAGGTGGAAACCATTCTCAGCATAGTCAAAAATTTTTAGTCCCAGTTCCCTCTTCAGCTAGTACCCCAGTACCAAAGTTTAGAAATGGCCATAGGGATGGGGCACCAGGCTCCAAATCCTACAATAGTGCAAGAATTATTCGTACTCATCTACTTTACGAAGAGTGTTTCAGATGTGGCGAGTCAGGTCACAAAGTCCGAGACTATCCTAAGCCTGGTCTATAAAGTCAGCATGGCCGTCCTTCAACTCAGTTCGATCACCCAAATCAATAGGGTGCCAATTCCAGCACTATCAGTAGGCAACATCCAAACAGACTCTATGCACTTGAGTCCCAACAAGATCAGGAAAGTTCTCCTGATATAGTCACTTATATGTTGCAAATCTCTTATTTACATATTTACACTTCTTTAGATTTAGGAACTTCTTTTTTCTTTTATAACTTTTTACATACCAGCCAACTTTAAGGTCAGACCATATATTAACGGGACCTTTCTCAATCTCCACCCAGTGGATCAGTCTATCATAGCCCAACAGGTATATAGGAAATATCCGATTACGGTACCTCTAAAAGCCAGGCCTTCAAGTTCTAGTAGTAATATCAGTATGGGTAGAAAATAAGTAAGGGAAGATGATTCCTGACCCATTTCTATCCTAATGCAAAGTTTTGTACTTCAACCATCACGTTACTTACACATGCATCACATCACAATTCTGTAAACCCAGCTTATATTCACACTTTCCATAGAATCATATGTGTTTCAAGTTCCTAGTATGAGGATCCAGTTTTCTTAGTGTTATGAATTATTTCCCATGAACACAGAAATTCCAGACTTAGGTCATGCAGCTCATGACTCATGTTATGCTCCTACTGATCAGTTAAAAATTTAGACTATGTCACGTATATCTACAGTTGAGACCCCTCAATGAATTCGTGGGGTTGATGTTCTATCCTAAGTCCTCAGTTACACGTTATTAGTAATCAATATTCAGTAAAGGAATCAGATAGTCCTATAGAACCATGGCCTTCAGTTATCAATTATTTAGCCATTCAAATTCAGTACTTTAGTACCAGTCTAATGCTCAGTTATTAGGAACCAACATTCAATCCCAGTTATAGTCTTAGTTACGGTTACAGTCTCAATTACCATCTTAGCTACAATCTCAGTCCCAAACCTAGTCCAGTCAGATCAAAAACTCAGTTCACTTTTAGGATTACCCGACCGTGGCATATGGCCATCAGTTATTCAGTCATTGGTATTTTTGTACCTCAGTTTACAGAATGTTTTTAAATTATGTTGGACGTTTGGTCTTGCGTTCTTAAGGTAATACAGCTTTTCACTCATTCATGCTTAGTTACCTCACGTTACCCAGTCAGTTATTATTCTTTTTGTATAATACTCTATTGTCTGAGTCCAGCCTTTCAGGCTTAGTACAATTCATCTTTATAGACCCAGTAGTCAGCTATCAGTCGTTCAGTTCGTTAGATAAGTTAGAATATTTATGCATTCATGCTTAGCACCCACGTGAATCTTTACAGAAGTTTCAATTGCAGTGCATAAGTCTTTGTCACTTTATCTTAGATGATGTTTCATAGGCCTTGTTTCCTAATACAAGAATCCCAGCCATGTAGCGATCTCCTATTATGATGTCCTTCTCAGATTAAGCCAAGATTCGCTTTCTCCCTCCAGTCACTACAACTCTACAGAAAGAGTGTCATAGGAATGCTCCAATCGACTAAAGGTTTCCAGTATGTGTTAGTTAAGCAACCACTAATTCAGTTCAGCAGCCAGAAAAATAAGTTTATATGGTGTGGTTTCCCATCTTTCCATCTTGTCGCACTATCCAGAGTCTAATGAATGTGATCATTCTATTTTGGACTAACCAGGTAGTTGCGTGTTCAGCCTAGTTCATGTATCATGTCTTAGTTTTAGATCTCAGATATTCTGATAAAAGTTGTCTCATGCATCGCCACAGTTTTCCTCATAGCTCAGCAAAGTCAGCCCAATATTTTTCAAGGGACATAGTGCCTCAAGGGGGAGATACACTAAAATTTTCCAAGCCTTTATGACATAAATATGTTTCTATCTCTTTTCATAACGAATCTAGTTTGGGGTAAGGGTTACTCATGAGTTGACTCTCAAACTTTGATCTCAACCGTAAACCGCATAATCAAGGTACTCAGTTCAGATCATGATATCCATCTCATGTATCACATTTCGGACTCAGTTACATTCACGTGTTTCTGCTCATGCATATCTATTAATTAATTTTAGGTTCATTAGCATTTTTGGTTTAAGGAAATAGTCTTCCTTGAACTTATCCAATTTCATGCTCAGATTTTCATGATAAACTTGGTATCAATTACCATTGCATATTCAGTAATACATTCATGTGTCAGATCAGTCATGTATTCATGCATCAGATATGCACGTTCAGTTAATATATTCAACTTATAAGTCATGCCAGTTATGAAATCATGCATTAGATATGCATGCTCAAAATAAATCTCAGCAAATTAGTAATGTCAGTCATGTACTTATGTTGCAGTTGTTCATGTTTAGCATGTACTTCAGCTTATCATTTTCTCCTATCTCAATCAGTCTCAATCGAGGACGAATGTTCCCAAGGAGGAGATATTGTAAAACCCTGCAAACTCCAAAGCTTAATTAAGTCCATTTACACTTGTTAAGGGGACTCCTACACTTAGAAGGTTCTATCTAAGTTTCCAGACTCAGTTTATTTTAGCCTTCGAAAGTTCGCAGTCTCATTTTGTGACTTTAATGTCCTTTAATGGTCTGTATTTTTACTAATTCCTAACCAGAAAGGTCAATAGGTATTCTCGGACAAGTTTAGGATTTTTCAGAACTCGTTTAGACCACATTCAGAATCCAAAAATAGTGGACCAACACGATTTTGGCATGCCGCATCGACAATCGCATTGGTTGATATTATTGCAGGTTGCCAGGGCCAAAGTACTGAGGCTCGATGCAATAATGGCGCGACGTTTCAACTATCACGTCGATGCCATGATGCACCACGTCACTAATAGCGTTGGAGCCTGGTTTTCAATCATTTAAAAACTACCTCCTCAGGGTTAATTCATTCTTTTTCCCACGCCCTTTAGCCCTCATAACTCAAAATTTAGCCCTCTTTTGGCTAATCCTATTCATTATTCACAAAATCCTCAAGAACAACACCCTAGGGCTATCAATTCAAGACTAAATTTCCAAGGGATTCCACCATCAACCTTCAAAAATTCACCAACTAAGGTATGTCAAGTGTTCATTCATGGATTTCTTTCATCCATGAAGCCCAAGAATCCGATTTTAAATTATGATTGTGATGTTTATGTTGTAGATTGATTATGTTCATGTTGCTATTGTTGTAGGATTCCCAAGTTGGAGTCTTTATGTGTTGTTTTATTAAAATACGCTAGTAGATGGGTTTAAATTTATGAAATTGAGTTGAATTAGGGAATCATTTGGTATTGATTTTATATCATGCCTAAGCTCTAAGTTATGCATACTAGGTGTTTGATAAAATGCCTAAGAGAATAATACTTGTACATTATGACTCAATACCATTATGTTCAAAATAACTCCCATGTTATGGTTATGCCTTGTAATAGATTGATGTAATGCTCATGAGATTAGGCTTAGGGAATTATGACATGTTTATATGCATTCTTGTTCATGTGTAAGCCTGTGGTATGCGAATAATTTATGAAAATCTCCAATGATGGTACTATGAAATATTGACCATGGTTATGTGTTCAAAAAGTGTCAAGTCTTGTCAGTTTTATGCTATCGAGTCCTGGTGGTACTTGCACTCAATAATTTAGTTGTGTGCCTAGAGCTAGTGTTAGTTTTTATGATACTCACAGTCTAGCCATGATCAGTAGAACTTAGTCAGTCAGTGACTCAGGAAAAATTTAGTAAATTCAATATCAGTCCAGTAAGCTCAGTTATAAGATCTCAGTAATCTCTGTAATCTCAGTCAGTTATCAAATCTCAGTAGTATTCAGTTCATACCTCAGTAACTCAGTCAGCTAGCAGAAAATAATAAGATTCTATTAGTTGACACAATTCAATAGTATTCCATCATTTAACGAAACTCAGTGAAATCAGTTCAGTTAGTAAAAACTGTACCATTAGTAACCTCAGTCATGCCTAGTGTGAACTAGAAAAACCAGTTTAGTTTCTATTCAGTTGGAAGTAGGATTCAACACCGAGAGAACCGAGGGATGAGGGCTCACCTATTAACCAGTAGAGGATGTGATCCTTAGTAGCAATCCCTACGTTCCAGAACTACGTAGCCAGCATAGGTAGAGATGTACCCCTACGACTATAGGGACTATACATCTCCTTTGAGTTTTTCGTACAGGAGGGGTTGACGGAAGATCTCACCATTAAAGAGGGTTTACTCACAGCTTGTCTTTACCTGTGGCATGATACTGACACCCTTCCAGCTGGGGTTACAGGTTGGACCCCACCAGTTCAGATTCGGGTCATGTCGGTTAGATAATTACCTCCTACAGTCTCAATTTTAGATTCAGTCTTAGTAATAGAACTCAGTTCAGTTCTATAGATATCAGGACTATCAGATACAGTCATCCAATTCAGTCTAAAACTCAGATAGTTCTTTAGATTTAGGACTGTCAATACAGTTACCAAGTACAGTAAAGAACTCTGATAGTTCTTCAGTATCAGTATACTCAGTTATCAGTTATCAATAATATAGTACTAGTAACCTCAGATATCGGTTACCTATAAACTCTGTAATTTATATCATCAATAGACTCAGTTATTCAGTATCCCAGTATCAGTAAACTCAGATATCAGTACATCAGTATTCAATATTGTCACAACCCCAATCCCAGTTTATATATTCATGCATCTATTTCTCACGCGTTTATATTCAAGTCATCAGTCAATTATTATTGTCCATACATATGGACCCTTGTATTCAGCTTACCTCCCTTGCATACCAGTACATTCAATCGTACTAACGCATTTGTGTTATGGTATTTTATACCATAGGTTTAAAAGCACAAGCTCCCGAGCATCCTTAGTACATCAGAGGTTCAGTAGCAAAACTAACAGTGAGTCCTCATCATTCGAGGATAGCATAATTATTTTATTATTTTATTATTTCAGTTGTTCGGAGTTAGTTGGGGACATGTCCCATCAACTCCATAGTTTTCAGCTAGTGTAGAATCTTTTAGACTACAGTATGTTTCAGATAATTTATTTTAGTTTTGGGTATTGTTATACCCCATTACAGACATTATTTTATATTCAGTATTAATTCAATTTTGAACCTTATGGCCTTTTAGCTTATATTCCACATATTTACAGTATAGATATCAGTCATGGGTTAGCTTGTGGTCTTTTAGGGTCATGAGCACCGTGTAGCATTTCGAGTACCATATTCGGGGGGTCATAGTGCTATAGGTCAAAAATTGATCGAGGTGTGCTAGGGTGGCTGGGGAGCAGCCTAGTCTGGGCAGTTGGGACCAATGAGGCCATTATGGTTATCAAACTATAAAATAGCATGAACTGACATTTTTGTACAAAATTATTGTATTATAGCCCACGATTTTGAGGGTGATATTGGGGCCCGGGCATGCTGTGGGTTGAAAATAATCAGATGGCTTGAGAGTAGCCTAGTATAGGTCGTTGGCATTGATGGTGTCACTTGGGTGGTAAAACGGGCATAATAGCACAAACAGGAGCATTTTCGAACTAAATTAGTATGCAATATATCCCACGATCTGGGGGCGGGCTTGGGTTTTGGGCATGTTGTGGGCTGAAAATTGATTGGGGCATACCAGAGAGACTAGGGAGTGGCCTAATATGGGTCCTTGGGTTCGGCGGGGCCATTTGGGAAGTCAAATGGGCAAAACAACGCAAATGGGGGCATTTTCAGGACTAATTGGTGTGCTATAGCCCACAGTTCTGGGATAGGCCTGGGGTCCGGGCATGTTGTGGGCTAAAAATCTATCGGGGCATGCTAGGATGGCTGGGGAGCAGCCCTGTATGGGTTGTTGGGTTCTGCGATACTATTTGGGTGGTTAAACATATGAAATGACATAAATGGTGGCATTTTTTGTCTAAATCAGTTTGCTATAGCCCATGATTTCGAGCATGGGCCCAGGTTACAAGCATGTTATGGGATAAAAATTGATTGAGGTATGCTAGAAAGGTTGAGAAGTATCCTAGTATGGGTTGTTGGGGATGGTAGATCCATTTAGGTGGCCAAATGGGGAAAAAAGCACGAACAAAGGCATTTTTGGGACAAATCGGTGTTCTTTAGCCTATGGTTCTAGGGTGGGCCTGGGTCCCAGCGTGCTGTGGGCAAAAAATTGACTGGGGTATGCTAAAGAGGCTGGGGAACGGCCTAGTATGGGCTATTGGATTCGGCAAAGATATTTGGGTGGTCAAACCGGTGAAATGGTGGGAACGGGGCTGTTTTTAGTCCAAATCGGTGTGCTATATAGCCCACGCTTTTGGGAGTGGGCCCGGTTGTCAACGGGGCCATATGGGTGGCCAAGCAGGCAAAACAACATTAATGAAGGCATATTCGGGCCTAATCGGTGTGCTATAGCCCATGGTTCCAGAGGTAGAACTGGGGTCTAGAGCGTACTGTGATCTAAAAATTGACTAAGTCATGTTAGCGAGATTGGGGACCTACCTAAAAGGGTCCGTTGGGGTTGATAGGTCCATTTAGCCTATCAAATTGGTGAAGCAACGCAAATGGAGGTATTTTTCGACCTAATTGGTATGTTATAGTCCACGGTTTTAAGGGTGGGCGGGGTCCGGGCATGTTGTTGGCTGAAAATCAGCTGTGGCATGATAGGGAGGCTGGGGAGTGGCCTAGAGTGAGCCATTAGGGTCGGTGGGCCGATTTGGGTTGTCAAACAGGCAAAAAGATGCGAATGGGGGCTTTTTGGGACAAATTCATGTGTTGTATCCTACGATTTCGGGGATGGACCTGAGGTCTGAGCATGTTGTGGACCAAAAATTAAATGAGGCATTCCATGAAGGCTGGAAAGTGGCCTAGTATGGGTAATTGGCATTGAAGGGTCAATTTGGGTTGTCAACTGGGTGAAACAACATGAACGAGGCAATTTTGAGCCAAATCGGTGAGCCCACAATTCCGAGGGTAGGCTCAAGTTTTGAGTATGTTGTGGGTCAAAAATCGATTGAGGCATGTCAGGGAGGTTGGGGAGTGTTCTAGAGTGGTATATTAGGTTCGTTGGGGCTATTTGGGTGGTAAAATAGGCAAAATGGTGAAAACAATGATGTTTTCAGGCAAAATCGGTGTTCTATAGCCCACGGTTCTGGGGGTGGGACCAGGTTCTGAGCGTACTGAGGGCTGAAAATTGACTGAGCCATGCCAGGGAGGCTATGGAGTGTCCTAGTAAGGGCCGTTGGGGTCATTGGGGCTATTTGGGTGGTCAAATGGTCAAAACGACTTGAACGGGGGCATTTTTGGGCCGAATTTGTAAGCTATAGCCCATGGGTTCTGAGGGTGGGCCCGGGATCCGGGCGAACTGTAGGTTAAAAATTGACCAGGGCATACCATAGATACTGAGGAATATCCTATTTTGGGCCATTGGTGTCGGCGGGGAAATTTTGGTGAACGGCATAAATTGCATCATTTTCGGCCAAATCGGTGTGCTATAGCCCACGTAATTAGGGGTGGGCTCAGGGTGCGGGTGTGCTATGGGCCAAAAATTTACTAGGTTATTTCAGGGAGGCTGGAGAGTAGCCTATCATGGGACATTATGGTTTTCGACGCCATTTGGGTGGTCAAATGGGCAAAACAGCATGAATAGAGGAGTTTTCAGGCCAAATCTGTGTGTTATCGCCCATGGTTCTAGGGGTGGGCTTGGGGTTTGAGAGTGCTGTAGGTCAAAAATTATTCAAGGCGTGCTAGGAATATTAGGGAGTGGATCATCCTAGTATGGGGCCTTGGGGTCGGCAGATCCATTTGGGTAGTCAAATGGGCAAAATGATGCGAACAGGTCCATTTTTAGAAAAAATTGGTGTTCTATAACCCACGATTCTGAGGGTGGGCCCGGGGTTTCAACGTTCTTTAGGCAAAAAATCTATTGAGGCATTCCAGGGTGGCTATAAATCATCGTAGTGTTCATCATTGAGGTTAGTGGGGCCATTTAGGTTGTCAAACGAGCGATACAGCGCGAATGGCGGCGTTTATGGGCCAAATCGGTGTGCTATAGCCCGTAGTTCCGAGGGTAGGCTTGGGTTCAAGCGTTCTGTGCATTAAAAATCAATCGGGGCATGCCAAGGAGGCTCAAGAACAGCTTTGTATAGGTTTTTGGGGTCGACGGGGCCATTTGGGTGGTTAAACGGGCAAAACAGCCCGCATGGGGGCATTTTGGGCCAAATTATTGTGCTATAACATTCTCTTCAGGGGTGAACCCAGGGTGTGGGCGTTCTATTGTACAAAAATCAAATGACACGTGCTAGGGAGGCTAGGGAGCAGCTTAGTTAGGGCTGTTTAGGTCAGTGGGGCCATTTGGCTAGTCAAGCAGGTGAAACGGCAGGAACAAGGGGTTTTTAGGCCTAATCAGTGTGCTATAACCCATGGCTCTAGGGTAGTCCCGGGGTCTGATAAGGGAAAAAAACTAAACCTTGAGTAAAAAGGTGAAAACAGACACTAAAGAAAGGATATGAAGTAGATATAAAACAAATACAATCACACAATCGGATTTGACCACAAAAGAAGAAAGAAATGCTTTAAAGTAAAGGGATAGTAGTGAGACATACACTCACACCAATGAATAGCACCAAGGTGTGTATCAAAAACCAAGACACACAACACCAATGAGAGATAACACTAGACTCTTAGGTTGACACAAAGGGATTCAAGCACCAAACCTTTTTTGCCAAAATGTCAACTAGAGTGATTCCACACTCAAAGATGACCCTAGTATCAATGTCTTTTCCAATACCTAAATTAAGATGGCTTTACCAAGACCTACACTAAGTAAATAAAATACAATTTGAGTAATAATCAATCAATTCATACAATTCTAATTAAAATAAAAGCCAAAGTGTCTATTAATACTTATTACAAACAATGACTAAAATACCCTTAGTGAAGAGTGCTCCTTTGAAATGTAAAAAGGAAGTCTTAAAAGACCATGCTAGCCCTACTTGGGCCCCTCTTGAGTGTATATTTGGAGTTTAAAAGGTCTTCTATGCCCTTAATGAGGGGCTCCCCTTAAGTGTAAGACCCCTCCTCCTTTGTTCACTTAGACAAGGCTTGAAAAGTCTCCAAAAAGGTTTTCAATTCCCTTGCATATCCAAGCCATGAACCTTGGGAAAGATCCTGTACTCCTTGAGCTATTCATGATTGTATCATCCTCCATCTTGAAAGGAATTTGTCATCAAATTCACATCTTGCAAAACCAAAGAGAAAATAAAAGCAAGCACACAATCCGCTTTGTAGGAGGGTTAGCATTAGTACCACAATTATATCATTACCCCAAGGTTTCTCACACTTGACATACATCCACATAACCTTGGTATTTGACATAAAAATCTTGGCATCAATTATACAAAGGAAGTGAATAACATCAAAATCAAAAGGGAATGTGCATGAACCGTAGCTACTCGTCCAACACCTCACAAGTATTCTGGGGTCAAAGGGAAATAGTAAGGAAGGGTCTAGGCCATAGTTAAGCATCCCTTTCACTAGATTATCATGCCAAGGAGGTACATATTTGAAATAAAACCAGAATTCCCTTGTTTTATCCATGAAACATTTAGTATAAGAATCACAAAGTATAGGGCTAAGGTAAACATCAAGGGACAATATGCACAAGTCGAAACAATCCCTTCCCCACCCCACTAGTACACCGGGATCAAATGGATGAAGTGGCCAAGGTAATAAACCGAGGATACTCATTACATTTACTAGGGTATCATATTTACCCAAAGCATTTGTTCTTAAGAAAAGAATAGCACACAAGGATAAGAACCTATGGCCTAGTAGGCCTCTCTCAACAACATACACTTCATCATCCACAATCTATCCATACACATGATCACCAGGAACACAATCAATAGCAAGGTTCTCACCACATAAGAATTTCAAAGGACTATATTCATTTTCAAGATCAACATTATAAACATCTACACTAACTTGAGGTTTTTCAATCACATCATTCTCATGTTCAAGTAGTGAGCTATTGTTAAGAGCACATTGATTATTATACACACCCAAAATACTATCAAGGAAGGTTACATCCTTTCTACACTAGGTAAACCCGAAATCCCCTCATCTTGGATACTAATAGCCACATCACAAAGTTTAGAACTTGAGGAAGTGTAGAGCATACCTTATTCACTTCGGTTTGTACTAGGGCAGATGCTTTGTACTCTCTGCCAAGAGTGCACTTGGAATACCAACAAGTTTTAGAGGGAATTCACTTGCAACCTTCTTCGGAATCATATCATATTGTACCTGCACATAAAAAGAATCAATGCTAGGCAAAGTGATTGCATTCGGGTTAGTGGGTAACAAGGGGCCTTCATAGACTACACTCATAAGCACATGTTTCTTTCCCTTTCCTACTTCACTACCCGCAGTTTCCCTTTCCCTTGCCCTCTTTTTCTCACATTCTTCTTATATCCCACCACTTATTTTCTCTCCATCTTGATGCTTGACCTTATTCAACTTGGATTCTAACTTATGGAGAAGAGTCATTGGATTTGGTTGATGATGGGTTTGGATGTGTGGAATGGGGTTTTATGAAGTGTAGGGTCTTTGGTCAAGTGGATTTGGGAGTTGGCGGTTTGAATTTTATAGAGGTTTTGATAGACATAGTCTATCAACCCCCGTTTTAATTCTAATTATGCCATCCCTCATGGATCCTAAATCACCCCTCATGGATCCTATATCACCATTCATAGATCTCAAGTCAACCCTCATATATCCCAACTCACCCTTCAAATCACGAGATAAGGCATCAAACCGAGCCAACAAGACTCCCAAAGCATTATTTCCCAAAGGTTGGGATGTGGTACCTTCGAATTCCATTACAATTGTACCTAACAAGAAGAAAAAAACATCAAAGGAAAAACCTATAAAACGAACAAACACGTTAGTTCAATAAACCTCACCATACTCACATTTGGATCTCACCTCACACTTGGTCTCACAAGTGTTGAAAACTCGGCAATACTTGGCGACTGAATGAGTGGCGAATATGCTTTGTCCCGAAATCGCTTTTTGTTTGAAATAACTCAAATAAAATGATGTACGTACTTGAACCAACAAACTACTACGAATTAAAAATGAGAAAAGCACACAAAAATTGAAGACACGAAATAAACGAACTCTAGACTAATTACCAATCTAGTAGGAACTTACTAGCTTGCTAATTAGTGATAGAATTAACTTAAAAGACACTAGAATCAAAAATTAGAAACTAGAAAAATCTACTTAGAACTTGATTTGGAAGTTTACACTTGATGACATGGCATAATTTGATTGGACGTTGACCTTCAAAAATTTTTAATCCCAAAAATGTCACTCTCGTCTAACTCCTTAAGGAAGCAGAGAAAATGCTTTGGGAGGGAAAAACAACAAGTTTAGAGATTTTTCTAGCTCCAATTGAAATTCAAAAACAATGATCCCCCCCTTTGTACTTGGATTGTACTTGATTTTGTACTTTGATTATTCCTTTCTCTACTTTTTTTTGGATGACAATGAATATGCCAAGGAATATTTTTTCACAAACACGAAGTACACTCTCTTTCTACCCCTTTTTGGATCAAATACACTTTGAATATTCTTCTTTAACAACACTTGATGAAAATGGAAGAACAAGATGAATATTTAAGAGTTGACCAAAGTTTGACCTTCACTCAAATAAACTCTAACCTTCAATTTTTTTATAGATCTAGGTTCCTTAGTCCAAGATGAACTCAAATATCAAAAAATCAGCAAAACCAACGTCTAAATTTAAAAACCCCACATCTAGTGCTTATAAGCTTCAAAATGCCATATCCATGGAGGTCTTAGCTCAAACTCAACCAAATCTTGTTCCAAGAGTAGATATAGACTCCCTAGGTGCTAGAAATCAAGAATCAAGCACAAGAAACTTCCAAATGAAAACAAAAAAGTGTTGATCAAAGGATTAAATTTTAGATCTACAACATAACACCACTAGACACCATTTTTTTGTGATTTTTCTTTGGATTTTGACACCTTTTTTGTGAGATTTTCTTAATAAGGAGACTAAAACCAAGATTTAGGGATGTAGGAACAATCCTAACCAAGGCTCTGATACCAAATAATAAAGGAACAAACCTAAAACTTGAGTAAAAACATGAAAATGGCCACTAAAGAAAGGAGATGAAGAAGAGATGGCACAAACACAAGCACACAAAAGGATTTAAACACAAAAGAAGAAAGAAATGTATTAAAGTAAAGGGATAGTAGTGAGACATACTCTCACACTAATGAATAGAACCAAGGTGAGTATCAAACACCAAGACACACAACATCAATGAGAGATAACACCACACTCTTAGGTGGACACAAAGGGATCAACTCCTCAAGCACCGAACCTTGCTTGCCAAAATGTCAACAAGTGTGATTCCACACTCAAAGATGACCCTAGTTTCAATGTCTTTTCCAAGACCTACACTAAGATGGCTTTTCCAAGCCCTACACTAAGGAATGAAAATACAATTTGAGTAATAATTAATCAATTCATCCAAGTCTAATGAAAATACAAGCTAAAGTATCTATTTATACTTATTACAAACAATGACTAAAATACCCTTAATGAAGGGTGCTCCTTTAGAGTGTAAAAAAGAAGTCTTAAAAGACCATACTATCCCTACTTGGGGCACCTCTTGAGTGTATATTTGGAGTGTAAAAGGTCTTCTATACCCTTAATAAGGGGCTCCCCTTGAGTGTAAGACCCCTCTTCCTTTCTTTACTTGGACAAGGATTGAAAAGTCTCAGAAAAGGTCTTCAATTCACTTGCATATCTAAGCCATGAACCTTGGGCAAGATCTTGTACTCTTTGAGCTCTTCATGCTTGTATCAGGGCTCAGGCGTGTTGTGGGACAAAAATTAATTAGGGGATGCCAGAGGCTGAGGAGTAGCCTAATATAGGCCGTTTGGGTCAACAGGGCCATTTGAGGTGGTAAAACAAGCAAAATGATGCAAACGGGGGCATTTTTTGGGCTTAATCGGTATGGTATTTCCCACAGCTTCAAGGGTGACCTGATGTCCGGGCGTGTTGTAGGCCGAAAATTGATTGAGCTATGCCAGGGAGGGTGGGGAGAAGCCTACTATGTACCGTTGCAGTAGGTGAGGCCATTTTAGGGATCAAACAAGCGAAACAATACTAACAGGGCTTTTTAGGACAAATTGATATGCTATAGCCCACAGTTGGTGGTGGGCCCGAGGTTCGAGCATGCTATTGGTTGAGAATCGAATGAGGCATGCCAGTGAGGCTAGGAAGTAGTTTAGTATGGGCGTTAGAGTCGATGGGGCCATTTGCATGGTCAAATAGGCAAAACGGTGTGAATTAGGGCATTTTTTGTCCAAATTGGTGTGATATTCCCCACTGTTCTGAGGGGTGTACCTAGGGTCCGAGCATGTTGCAGGCAAAAAATTAATTGAGGTGTGCTAGAGAGGCTGGGTAGCAAACTAGTATGGGCCGTTGGGTTTGGCAAGGCCATTTAGGTACTCAAACAGGTGAAATGGCGGGAATGGTGGGAGCCATCCCAATTCTAGAGTGATAGCTATTATTGTAAACAAAATCTATAAGAGGTAAATGCTCAACCCAGCTACCACCATAGTCGATCACACACGCACGTAGCATGTCCTCCAAGGTCTAGATAGTTCTCTCTGCCTACCCATCCGACTACGGATGGAAAGTAGTACTCAGACTCACCTTAGTCCCCAACACTTTTTGAAATGACCGCCAAAAGTGAGATGTAAACTGCATGCCACAATCAAAGATGATAGAGACATGCACCCCATGTAGGTTCATAATCTCATGAAGATACCTCGCATAATTCTCATCCAAAAAGTTAGTCCTTACTAGCAAAAAGTGAGCTAACTTTTTCATCATATCCATGATGGCCTAAACCAAACAAACTAATTTCGAGATCAAGGAAGACCAGTAATGAAATCCATGTAGATCACTTCCCATTTCCATTCAGGTAATTCAATTTATTGATATAATCCTCAAGGCCTCATATGCTCAACTTTCACTTGTTAACACACCATGCATTTGGCCACAAAATCAGCCACATCCTGCTTCATACCATTCCCCCAATATATCTCCTTAAGGTCATGATACATCATTGTCGAACCAAGATGAACAACATAGCATTCATGTGCCTTAGCTAAGATCCTTTTTCACAAACAATCGACGTAGGGAACTTATAATATCCCTTAGTACCACAAGGTACCATCACCACTGATTTCGAAGGCCATCACCTTCTGGACAACATCATTACCCTTGATCCTTAACATAAAGGATCTAACATCTATTTCTCCTTGATTTTATAACCAAGAGAAAATTGTGCCACCTTCTGAACGAACACACCACCACCCTTAGAGTCCAAGAGGCGAACTCCAAGGTTAGCCTAATGGTGAACATCCTTTACAAACTCCTGCTTCTTCTTATCCACATGAGTAAGACTCCCCATAGATAACCTGCAAAGAGCATCAGCAGCCACATTAGCTTTACCTGGGTAGTAGTGAAGACTCATGTCATAGTCCTTGAGAAGCTCAAGAAATCTCCTTTGCCTGAGGTTAAGATCTTTATGAGTGAACACATACTGTAGGATTTTATGATCGAAAAATATATCCACATGCACCCTATATAAATAGTGGTGCCAGATTCTCAACTCAAGCACCAGAACTAATAATTCCAAATCATGAGTATGATAATTCCTCTCATACACCTTCAACTGCCTAGAAGCACTGGCTATCACCTAACCATGATGCACCAGAACATAACCAAGTCTAACACGGGACGCATTACAATAAAACACAAACCCATCAGCGCCTTCAGGCAAAGTCATAATTGGAGCTAAAGTTAGTTTATCCTTCAGCTTCTCAAAACTACCCTCACACGCATCTGACCACTTGAACTTAACCTTCTTCTGAGTCAATTTAGTCAATGGGGCAGCTATAGAAGAAAAAATTTAATCAAACCTCCTATAGTAGCCAGCTAAACCTAAGAAGCTCTGAGTATCAGTTGGAGTCATAGGTCTAGGCCACTTCTAAACCACTGCAACCTTTTGCGGATCTACCATGATCCCTTCACTAGAAATGATATGACCCACAAAAGTGAAAACACGACATTCAACTAGAAGTCACATTTAGAGAATTTGGCATACAACTGCTGCTCCTTCAAGGGCTGCAACACCACATGGAGGTGATCAGCATAATCCATCTCACTCTTAGAGTACACCAGAATGTCATCTATGAAGACAATGACAAATAGATCCAAAGAAACAATGGAAGACCCTATTCATCAAATCCATGAATATCATTAAGGCATTGGTCAAACCAAACGATATCACCAAGAAATCAAAGTGCCCATACCAGGTACAAAAAGCAATCGTAGGGATATCCACCTCTCTAATCTTAAGCTAATGATACCCATACCAACGATTAATCTTAGGAAATAATTTGGTACCCCTCAACTTATCAAACAATTAATTTATCCTTGGAAGAGGATACTTGTTCTTTACCATCACCTTACTCAACTACCGGTAATAAATAACATTCGAAGGGAACTATCCTTTATATGCATGAACAACATAGGTGCACCCTAGGGGGATACGCTAGGACAGATAAAACCCTTATCCAAAAGATCCTTGAGTTGCTCCTTGAGCTCCTTCAACTCAAATAAAGTCATTCTATAAGCGGCATAGAAATTGGACGAGTGTCCGAAACAAGATCAATCTCAAACTCAATTTTTCTATCTAGAGAAACACTAGAAAGGTCATCAGGAAAGACCTTGGGAAATTCATTCGCCACCAGAACAGGAGGCAAAGAAGGACCCTCCGAGTTAAAATCTTTAACTTGGACTAGATGATAGAGAAACCTCTTGGAGATTAATCTCTGAGCTCTAAGATATGATATAAACTTCCCTTTATGATCTAGGGAACCCCTACCACTCAATAAAAGGCTCATTAGGAAATTTAAAGATAACCCTACGGGTCCAACAATCTAGGGACGCATAGCATGAGTGCAGCCAATCTATCGCCAAAATAATATTGAAATCAACCATATCTAATTCATACAAATCCACCAAAGTTTCTTTTCTACCAATAGATACCATACACTCCCTATGGACTCTTTTAGCTATCACAGAGTCACTTAACGGTGTAGAAAAAGTAAAAAGGTCCAAAACATACTCCAGACCAAAACCAAAATGCACAACCACAAAGGGAGTTACATAAGAGAGAGTTGACCTCGAATTAAGTAAACAATATACATTGCAAGAAAAGAGTTGCAACATACCGGTCATGACATCAGGCAATACGTCAAACTCCAATTAGGTAGTGAGATCATAAAGATAATTTTGACCAGTACCAAAACTAGAAGGCGCACCCTTTGGTGCTAGAGCCGAGGATGAAGCAACCGAAACCTTGTTTGCCCCAAAAGAAACCTTACCAACAGGAAAAATTTTAAGTATATAGCCTGGCTCACCACACATGAAGGACTTATCCTTTCCCTCAGCACAGAAAACCCTATGCAAACGACCATAGAACCTATAGGGAGGACACGATGGAGCCGACTGAGCGCACTAGCCTGAGATTGGGCACCCTATTCCCTAAAGTTATCACCACCATGGAAACACCTATCACCTAATGATTTTGGGTAGGGAGCACTAGCTGTCGAATAAGATCCAGAGTTGCCTCACTTCTTCTTTGGCCACTTACCATCCCTACCACTCTGCTATTAGCCACCACCTTGCTCAAAGAACCTAAACTTCTTTCCCCACATCTCTCCTATTTCGGCCTACTTTTTCTTCTCTTTTTCTACCTATTACATGTAGACAACCATCCTAAAGATATCTATGTCCTTGATCATCAAGGCAACATTACTTTTAAGGATCAACTCATGAGACAGCCCAGAAGCAAACTTTCTCATTCGGGCCCTCATATTAGACACCATCTCCGGAGCATACCGAGACAATAGGTGAAACTTTAAGTCATACTCCTTAATCAACATCTTTCCTTACTTTAGATTAACAAACTCCTTCGCTTTCACTTTCCTCAACTCCTGAGGGAAGAAGTAATTGAAAATGCATTAGTAAAATTCTCCCACAGTGATGACTCATTAGTCTTACCCCTTGCATGATCCTATTTTTTGTACTATTGGTACGCTATATCTTTCAGTTGGTAGGCCGCAAACTCTACCCCTTCCACATTCATGGCATGCATAACACATAAAATCTTTTCCATCTCATCCAAAAAATCCTGAGGATCCTCCTCCACCTTAGCACCCAAAAAGTTTGGAGGGTTCAACCTCATAAACTGGCCAACCCTCATGGCCTCGGAAGATGGAGTAACAAAAAAAACATGCTCAAACTGATTATCTACTAACTATGCCAATATATGGATAGACTAATGAAACTTAACATTCATTACATCAGCCTAAGGAGTTTGAGAAAGACTAGAGGGAATCCATGGAACTCTACAATGATCCAAAACTGAACCCCTAGACCGAGTATAGATCTTATGAGTAGAGCATGTCCCATCAACATTGTCCCTAGTTAGGACAAAGGAAGTTTTGTGAACTTTAGATCATCGAGGCATGAATTGAAAAGTGAACAAATGTGAATTAGAGAAAATTTCAGGACTTAGACTTCAGAGCATGAAAATAGAACACAAGATAGAGAAATAGTCCTAAAAGTCATGTAGCCTCTCCCTTAAGAGTGTGGCACACTAGACACCCATAAAAGAAACACTACTAGACACAACTTTGTGGACTACCAATTGACCATGAACCTAAAGGTTTGATACCATCTTGACAAGACCAAAACTAGGGCCTTGTAGTGATGGGCATCCCAAGTCCAATAACGACTAAGGACTACCCACAATACCCAACCTAACCTCTAAACACATACCCTAGGTTGGATGAATACTAAACATATAACAAGATGGAGTTATGTACCACACAGGACTTTGGGATAATTCTATAACCAAGATTAAACCAAATAAGTCAAACCATCTAATGTCAAACCAACAATAATAATGTAAGCCAATCCATGCCCATTCCATAAAATAATAAGATGGAACAATCACAAATCAAATACAATAAATCCGTATCAGCCATAATACCAATAATAGTGTCAATGCTGACACCAATGCTGACACTGTGCATACCAACTCATAGTAGTCTCACAAAGCCTCTATCCGATGGTAAAATAGTATCTGAATGGGTTATGCCTACAACCATAGTGAAAACCAAAGTCCAAGAAATAAACAAAGTATGATGACAACCATAACATGAAATAAAACCTTCCGGAGTATGGAAGCTCACTACTTCAATCCAACTCTAAGCTATTTTCGAATTCAATCACTGAGTAGGAAGAGTAGTATGGTCGGTTCTTGCATCGTGCGGGGATACAACGCCCAAAATTCGGTTAATGGGTGTACGCTAGCATGCTCACAAGATAAGGATAAAATAATACCAATATTTAAGACCAAATAAATAACCATGTGTAGTCATATTCATACATACATACATACATATATATAATCCATACCGGGAAAGAGAATCAGGTTTAGCATCCATTTAAACCCATTAACCTGGGTTTGTGTATCTTAATCATCATAGAAACACCCACGGGATAGATAGGTCCAGTGCTACCCCCTGAACGGGCCCCAGTGCTTGTTGCTGCATGTACCGGAGATATCATAAGGGCAGGGATTCCCGTGTACCATTCACCCTCCATGATATATATATACAAGTATAACTTAGGAGATTCCTGTGTACCCCACAATTATATGGTCTCCATGACCAATTCTTATGTCGGTAAATATAAGTTTCCAGTGTTCGTCCATTAGACTCACACCTTCATGATTAGCCATCACAACCCGCCATTATTGCCCAATTTAAACCATTAGCACACAACCAAACCACAAAATCCATGTATTATTAACCAAGCCTATAAGAAGTGGTATCATCGTACCAACTATAGCTTGCAAGCAATATCCTTAGACAATCACCTAGGGGATTTCCATGAACCCCTTAGGTTCCATTATTAGCTAATCACCTAGGGCTTTACAATTTAGCCAATCACCAAGGGAATTCCCATTTCCTTAGCCAATCACCTATGGCCTTACAATTTTGCCATTAAAACCATTTAACCAATTTAGGTTCCATTACCATATTATACCATGTAAAGTTTTCAATGAAAGTCCAACTATGTAATAAATGCATTCTCATAGGAATTTTATCAAACACATTGAGGGCATATAATTTTCAAAACCAAAATCAAGTACTAATTGACCATTCCCATACAACTACAAGTTCAAACAATCATTATAATATGAAAACCATAAGTAAAAATGTGGAAAACATAAATCAACCATTGATAACCAAAAACCCCAACATATAATTCAAAACCCAAAACGATATCACAATCATGCCATGAAAACCATTCATAAAACATGCCTCTAGTTGAATTAATAATGAGGGGGGGGAGTAAATATCCTTAGATTACAAAGAAGACAGAGAGAAATCACCCCTTTACATCCTTAATTGATCACCTTGAAGGAAACCCCAGCCTTTACTTAACCCAAGAGCTTGAGAGAGTTTAGAGAGAGTTTCTAAGTGTTTAAGATTAGAATAATAGGTTAAATAATGTCCTAATTGTGTTTTAGGTCATGGGGTCAAAAGGGGTTTAGAGGGGAAATATCAAGAATACCCCCTAACTTAAACTATAAAAATCCCTGCATGAAGGTACAACCTCTCCCCTTGAATCGTACTCACATCATACTAGTGGTACCCTCCACTTTAACCCTAGACAGGATATTGGACATCGCAGACTTTCCACCAGATGACTCCCCTTTCCCCAGTCGTACCATGATCATACGATCCATACTTTTAACTCGTACCCTAGGAAAAAATATTTAAGTTGGACACTGGACAACATACGATTTAGATTATACCACTCGTACCCTATAGTTATAGCTCTTAGTGAGCCACTCGTACTTATAGAAAAGTAAAATCACCAAGTTTCAGATTAAGTGAAGGATCAACCAACCAACCCATCACCAACTATATGACCTGTACCACCAAACCATAACCAAACTAAAAACTCAACCACCAAACATTGGTTATCATATAAATTAGGTAACACGACCCATATCCTCACCATACGGCTCATATGGTGAGTCGTATGATCCACAGAGACTAAAAACCTAAGAAATTTTCTGAGGACCAAAACCTAGGTTGTTTCAATTCTCCCCCACTTAGATCATTCATCCTCGAATGATGGAACAAGGCAATAAATGCACGATTTCCACCACAATACCTCAGCTCTAAACTTTAACTAAGTTAGAAAACAAAGATAAAAGGAAATCAATCTTTCTTTAACAAAGTTTGAAAATAAAAGTATGATGAAGAACAAATACCATATACACGAATTCTCAAAGTAGAAAATAGGAATAGATATTTAGAATTCGTATCCCCTTCTGCCTCCCAAGTAGCTTTTTCAACCTTGTGGTTCCTCCATAGAACCTTAACCAAAGCTATATCCTTGGTCCGCAATCGATAAACCTGTCTATCTAAGATCTCAACCAGGACCTCCTCATAGGATAAAGAATCCAAGATACCAATATATCTAACAAACACGATTTGAGATGGATCACCCATACACTTCCATAACATAGAAACATGGAACACCAGATGAATGGAGATCAAACTAGAAGGCAACTTCTAGTCATATGAAAGGTTACGTACTCTTCACAAAACCAAAAAAGGACCTAATATCGGAGATTGAGCTTCCTTTTCTTACCAAACTATATCACTTCCTTCATGGGAGACACCTTTAAGAACACCCTATCCCCAACCTCAAACTCTAACACTTTTTATCTTATATCTATATTGGACTTATGGCAACTTTAAGAAGCCTTAAGTCTATCTCGAATCACCTTCACCATTTTCACAGCTTGGTGAACCTAATCTGAACCAAATATCTCTGAATGATCAAATAAGTCATCTATCCTTGGAAGAAAATACTTGTTCTTTATCATTACCTTATTCAATTGCCAGTAGTCAATACCCATTTGAAGGGAACCTTCCTTCTTATGGATGAAAAACACCAGTTCACCCTAGGGTAACACATTAGGATAGATGAAACCCTTATTTAAAAGATCCTTGAGTTGCTCCTTGAGCTCCTTCAAATCAGCGGGAACCATTCTATAAAGGGGATACAAATTGGATGAATTTCTGAAACAAGATCAATCCCAAACTTAATTTCTCTATACGGATGAACACAAGGAAGGTGATCACTATAGAACTCAAGAAATTCATTCACCATCGAAATCGAATGCAAAGAAGGACCATCCAAATTAGAATCTTTAACCCTGACTAGATGATAGGGACACCCCTTGGAGATTAATCTCTGAGCTCTAAGATATGACATAAACTTCCCCTTATGATATATGGAACCACTTTGCTAGTCTATCTCGAATCACCTTCACCTCTATCATAGCTTAGTGAATCAAATTAGGACCAAACAACTCTGCCTCACTGACCTCAAACCACCCTATAGAAGACCTACACCTCATACTATACAAGGCCTCAAACGAATCCATCCTAATTCTAGAGTGATAGCTATTATTGTAAGCAAACTCTAAAAGAGGTAAATGATCAACCTAGCTACCATCATAGTCAATAACACACGCAAATAGAATATCCTTTAATGTCTGAATAGTTCTCTTTGTCTGCCCATCCGACTATGAATAAAATGCAGTACTCAGGCTCACCTTAGTCTCCAACCATTTCAAAAATATGATGCACCAAGAGTACACCCTGGGTGCCACACGGTGCTTATGGTCCCGAGGGACCACAAGCTAACCTATAAGCTGGTACCTACTGTGAGAACTAAATAATATAATAATATATGTGAAAGAACAAGTGATAAGTCATAAGGTTTTAGCAACTTAAAATAATACTGAATCATGATCTAGGAAACAACTGTTTGAAACTTATAAAATAAAGATGAACTGACTGACTAACTGAAATGTCTGAAAGCCTCTAAAATGACTGAATATGAGTTGATGGGACAGGCCTTAACTAACTCTAACTAACTACTAAACTGAAAGGATGAAATAAAATAGTTTGTCCTCAAAATATGAGGACTCACCACTGCAATGGCTGATAGTCTAGAAAATCTTTGCATGATTTGAGAACTGGGCGTTCAAACCTATGATATGATATATCATAGCCCAAGAAAAGAGTATATGATCAGTACTTTAAACTTACTTGTATGCTAAATAAGGTAGGCTAATATGCATGGTTTCATGAACATGAATAATAATTGTCTGAATATATATATATATATATATATATATATATATAACATAAAGTACAGAATAGAGTGTATGAAATCTATAGATACTGAGAATGCATGAAATCTGTAAGTACTAAGGATACATGACCAAGCATATAACATGTTCTGAATATAATCTATCAATACTGAATCACTAATATCTGTATGTTATGGTCAAGCAACTGAAACTGAATTACTAAACTAATTACTAGACTGAGACAATGGGAGGTATCATCTAACCGACATGCCCCAATCTAAGCTAATTAGGGTCCAACCTGTAATCCCAGTTAGAAAGGTGTCAGTACCGTGCCACAAGTACTAACGCTAGTTGTGTGGATCCACTATACTAATATACTATCCCGAAGGACTAACGGTGTCAAGCCTAAACTGATGGGTGACCCTTGCGAGGTGGTCAAGCCTAATTTGATGGGTGACTGCTCATGTCCTATGCTGTCTACGTAGTTTTGAAGTACATGATTGCTACTAACAACTCTGCCTATCTTACAGGGAAGCTGCCATCTCTACACTCGCTCGGTGCTAAATCCTACTCCCAACTGTACTAACTCTGAATGCTAAATTATTCTTAGTTAACTGATTCTGATGACTGACTGAACTGATAATGCTCATAACATATTTTAAAACTATTTTGAAGATAGTGAGACTAGGTAAACAACTAAGTTTAAGGACATAACGTGGGAACATTTATTAAAAATCCATTCTTGTAGGCATTTCAACAAACACTTGATAGGCTTTGTTTAAGCTGAACATGGTAATAGTATAAAATTTGGAGTAATTGCCCAATTTCAACATCAACAACACGTAATCATGATTTAATTCAGAAAATAACAATATTAAAATATGTGGGGTTTGATAACAACAACAATTTCATGTAAGCATTATATGAAATCAATATTCATGGAGATTCATGATTGAAATCATAATTAAAAATCATAATAACATTGAAAAGATCATAAATTTGTATTTAAATTTGATGCTTGGGCTCTATGGGTGAAAAGAACCCATGGATGAACACTTAACATACCTGGGTTGATGAATTTATGAGAATTGATGGTGACTTCTTGGGATTTGATCTTGAATTTTTGAAAGCTAGGGTTTGTTCTTGGAAGAGAATTAATTTAATTTGGGAGAATAGTGAAATAATGAGCAAATAATGTTTTATTAGGGCTTAGATCCCGGGCTTGGATAGATTAGGGGCTTTGGGAAACGACCAAATGGTCTCTGAAATTTAAGTGGCAGAACTGACAATCCTTATTTTTGGCTCTGGCACGATGCGATATAATTACGTTGGGCCACTGGCAAAACTGATGAGCCTCATTTTTCCCAGCAGTGCAATGCGCTGCTATCACATTGTGCCATTGGGAACGGACAATTCCCAACTGGAATTTTACCATAATGCGATGGCTATTGCGGTGCCTCACTGAAAAATGATAATTGCAAAATGACCCATCGGCGTGATACGGTGCTTATTGCGGTAACACACTGGAAAAAGACGAATGCCATTTTTGGGTTCACTGCGATGCGGGGCTGCTTCATTGAGCTACTACTTTCACTAAAAGTGCCATAACTTCTCACCCGAGTATTGAATTTGGGCAAATTTTGTATCGTTGGAAGATAATTCAATTTCCTTCTATTTGCTGGGTCGTGATCTAGAAAATTCTGAGTAGAGCAAAAGATATGCTTATTTGAAGTTAACTAATGCAACATTCTTATATGAAATTAAATTGGTACTGATTATTCTGATTCTTCTAATAGTTGAGAGTTATTGGAGACCTCAGTATACATCAAACTAACTCATAAAACTATCAAAGAACCTTAATGTACTATGTATGAGCTTGAAACAGGACTCTAGCATTGGCTTGGATTTTTTGGGGTATTACAATATCTCCCCCTTGGGAATATTCCTCCTCGAATGAGACTGATTAAGCTGAAAACACTGAGGAACTGAGATTACATACTGAATATACATGATGAAAATGTGCGTACATGACTGAGCCTAAAACATGATTCATAACTGAATTGGTTCTATGAATGTGTGATTGGCATTAGATTGATATACAACTGAAACTAAGCATGAAAAAAGGGAAATTCTAAGTAGATTATTACGTTAAGCTGAGTCTGAGTTATGAAGAAAATATGAGGGTACTTGGTTACATATCTGCTTCTTCTTCCAAAGTCGCTCCCTCAATAGACTAATTTCGCCAAAGAACTTTGACTAGTGGAACTTCTTTGTTCCTTAGTCTACAAACTTATCGATCAAGAATTTCGACTGGAATTTTCTCGTAGGAAAGACTGTTTTGAACATCTACGCTCTCTAAGGGAACAACTATAGCAGGGTCTCCAATATACTTTTTCAATAAGGAGATATGGAATAATAGGTGCACTGATGCTAAGTCTGCAGGAAACTAAGCTCATAAGCCAACTTTTTGAAATGGCTCAAAATGCTGAAAGAGACAACATATCGGGGATTAAGCTTTCCCTTCTTACCAAACCTCTTCACTCCCTTTATGGGAGAGATCGTTGGGTATACAAAATCACCAATCTTAAACTCAAGATCTTTGCTTCTCATATCTGCATAACATTTTTGTCGGCCCTGGGCAACCTTATGCCTCTCCCTGATCAACTGAACTTCCTCTAAAGCATCAAACACCAAGTCAGGCCCAACTAAAGCGGTTTCTCCTATTTTAAACCAACCAATCAGAGATCTACATCTCCTTCCATATAAAGCCTCAAACGGAGTCATCTGAATACAGGAATTATAGTTGTTATTATACGCAAATTCAATCCAAGGCAAGTGATCATCCCAACTACCCTTAAAGTTGCTACGCACGCTCTCAACATATCCTCAAGGGTTTAAATGGTCCTTTCTTCTTGACCATCTGTCTGAGGGTAGAAGGTTGTACTGAGGTAAAATTGGGTACCAAGACCTTTCTAAAAATCTTTCCAAAACTGAGGTAAATCTAGTACCTTTGTCTGAGATGATAGATAACAGAACACCAAGAAACCTAACCAAATCTTTGAGATAGAGCTTGGCATAGTCCTCAATGGAATAAGAAGTATCCATTGAGGACACCAACTATTTGGTCATTCTGTCGACAATGACCCAAATTGAATTATGTTGCTTACGAGTACGAGGAAAACCTATCACAAAATCCATGTTCACTTCCTCCCATTTCCAAGTGGGAATACTGAACTCCTGCATAGACCCACTAGGCTTCTAATGTTCAATCTTAACCTGTTGACATGTGGAGCACTTAGCTATAAACTCTAAAATCTCTTTCTTCATCCCACTCTACCAATAGATTTCTCACAGATCATTGTATATCTTTGTGGCCCTTGGATGAATAGAGTAACGTGCACCATGCATTTCTGCAAGAATTTACTATCTCAACTCATCAACACAGCATACATAGTCTACTCTAGCAATGCAATACACCATCTCCCCTTTGGGAGAAAACCTATACTTTCTAATCTTCTACTGACTCCTTCAGTTTTACTAGACTAGGATCCTTATCTTGTTTTTCTTTCACTTCGGCAACCAAAGAAGAATCCAAAATATTCTAAACCCAAACACTACCCTCAGTTGAATCAACTAAACAAACACCTAATCTGGTAAGCTAATGAACTTCCTGCACTAACTTCTTCTTATCACCCTCAACATGAGCGACCCTACCCATAGATAATCTACTTAGGGCATCTGCCACTACATTGGCCTTGCCCGGGTGGTACAAATACTTATATCATAATCTTTCAATAATTCTAACCATCTCCTCTGACATAGATTCAAATTCTTCTGCAAAAACACATACGACAAGCTTTTGTGATTTGTGAACACATCAACATGTACCCCATACAAATAGTGCCTCTAAATCTTTAATGCAAATACAATAGCTACAAACTCAAGATCATGAGTAGGGTAATTCTTTTCATGGGGCTTAATATATCTAGAGGCATAGGCCACAACCTTATTCCTCTGCATCAAAACACATACCAACCTATCTCTGGAAGCATCATAGTACACAACAAATCCGTCTGAGCCATCTGGCATTATCAAAACTAGGCTTTAGTGAGTCGAGTTTTCAACTCTTGAAAAATCTTTTCATAAGAATCTAACCACTAAAACTTAACTTTCTTCTGAGTAAATCTGGTCATGGGCAATGCAAAATCCTTTAACAAACCATCGATAATAGCCATCCAAACCCAAGAAACTCCTGATATCTTATAAAGAGGTAGGTCTGGGCCAGTGTCTCACCGCCTCGGTCTTTTGAGGATCAACTCTATTGCCATCACCAAAAATAATATGGCAAAGAAAAGCTACTGATCTTAGCCAAAATTTGCACTAACTAAATTTAGAGAACAACTGATGGGCTCTAAGAGTCTGCAATATTATTCGTAGGTGATCTATATGATTATTTTCATTTCGGGAGTAGACAAGGATGGCATCAATAAAGACTATGAAAAACATATCCAAGTACTGCGTGAACACTCGGTTTATCAAGTTTATAAAGGCTATTGGGGCATTCATGAGACCAGAGGATATGATTAGAAACTCAAACTGACTATACCAAGTTCTGAAAGCTATTTTTGGAATCTCACATTCTCTGACTATAAGCTAATAATAGCCGGATCTACATTCTATCATATAAAAATAACTAGCACCCTGAAGTTGGTCGAACAAGTCATCAATCTTGGGAAGTGGATACTTGTTTTTGATTGTGACTTTGTTCAACTGACGGTAGTCGACACATATTCTAAGAGAACTGTCTTTCCTATGCACAAATAGAACTGGTGTACCCTATGGGGAAATGCTGGGCTGGATAAATCCCTTATCTAAGAGATCATTCAACTATTCTTTCAATTCTTTGAGTTTCGCTGGAGCCATTCTGTATGGCAAAATAAAGATAGGCTAAGTATCAGGAAGAAGGTCTATTCCGAAGTCAATCTCTCTCTTGTGAGAAACTATGGGAAGATCATTAGGGAACACATCTTGAAATTCCCTTACTACTGAAACAAACTCAAGGTTAGGAGTCTTAAAATTAGAATCTCTGACTCAGATAAGATGGTAAATACACCCCTTGGATATCATCTTTCTCGCTCTAAGGAATGAAACGAGCTGACCCCAAAGAATTATAGTACTACCCCTCCATTCAAGGAGTAGTTCATTTGAAATTAAAAACAAACTATTATATTTTTGAAATCAACTGAAGCATAGTATGAGGAGAGCCAATCCATGCTGAGAATGATGTCTAAATCCATCATCTCTAACTCCACAAGATCCACCGATGTGATTTTCTGAGATATTATGACTGTACAGTTCCTGTATACCTGCCTGGCTACAATAGAGACACCTACTGGAATTGACACTGAAAAAGGCTCTGCTAATATTTTGGGACTAACTCCAAAGTTGACAGCTATATAAGGGGTTACAAAAGAAAAAGAAGCTACAGGGTCTAATAAAGCATAAACATGTAAATGAAAAACCTACAACATACCAGTAACTATATCAGGAAAATTTTCTTGATCCTACCGAGACTGAAGGGCATACAATCTATTTGAACGCTGACCACTGGTAGCACTGGAAGTGGCACCCTATTGAGTCAGGTGGCCGAATAGAATAGATGATTGATGGGACTGGCCCTGTTGGCATAAATCCCTACCTTTCTGAGAAAATACCCAACACTCTCAAATCCAATGGCCTTGTTTGACACACCTAAAATATACATCACTGCCCACTCTACACTCACCCTAATGGATTTTACCATATTTCTGGAAAAGAGGATTTGTACGAGCACTGTTCATACTATCTTGGGATTTAGATCCTGGCACCCTATCCCTATTATCATTTTTGAACTTAGGTATTGGATCACTAGCTGAATATG
The DNA here is from genome assembly GCF_002878395.1 of Capsicum annuum. Classification (NCBI taxonomy): domain Eukaryota; kingdom Viridiplantae; phylum Streptophyta; class Magnoliopsida; order Solanales; family Solanaceae; genus Capsicum; species Capsicum annuum. Next base: position 3,000,175 of record NW_025896087.1, on the reverse strand, counting down.
GAGCTAGGACAGAAGATTTCTAATGAAACTGAGAACGGTTACCACCTTCTAACCTTGGATGACTGAAATTAAAGCTACTCATTCTATCTCTCTTATTCTTCCTCTCTATCCTTAGTCTTATGCTCCTCAATCTGGTGAGCATGGACCATCAACCTAGAAAATTCTATCTCCTTAATTAGAATTGCGATCCTACACTCCTTGGCCATACTATCAGATATACCAGACACAAACTTACTCATCTTAGACCTGCTATCAGCTACCACATGAGGAGCATACCTACCTAACTAAGTAAACTTGAGGGAATACTCTTTTACGCTCATGTTTCCCTGCCTTAAATTAATAAACTCTAACACCTTGGCTTCTCTCAGCTCCGATGAAAATAATCTATCTACGAAAGTTATAGTAAACTATTCCCATTCTATAGACCCTGCTTCTGCACCTCTATTTACCTTCCACTACTTAAACCATGTATGAGACACATCTTTTAATTGATAGGTAGCTAACTCGGCACTCTCACTAGCAGTTACCCCCATAATATTTGTTACCTTCTGGACCATCTCTAAAAATTCCTGCAAATTCTCTTTAGATTTAGATCCTAAGAAAAGAGGAGAATTCATTCAGTTGAAGTCTCAAATCCTAGCTGCGATAGTATTGGATGAAACAAAGGCTGGCTGAGCATTCTGAGTTGATACAAAATGTTATAGAGTAGTGAATGTAGCCCTAAACTCAGCATGAGAAACATGCTCATTCAAGGGATGTTCCAGAACGAGCAGAGGTGTTGGCTAGTTTATGTTTCTTCTTTTGTTTGTCTTTTTGGGAGGCATGCTCTATAAATAGATGGAAAAATAGACTAGAAAGAGATTTTAACATGATCTCATGCTCAGTTGCATGATATAAACACTAAAAAAAGCAAAACTTTTCCTAAATACCTTGTATCATCTTGCCTATAAGTGTGGCGTGCATCATACCTACGCACAAGACTCTACTTAACGCGTCTTTCAGACTTCCTAGGACACTTTAAAACCTTAAGCTCTGATACCAAATTTGTAATGCTCAAAGAGTACACCCTGGGTGACACATAATGTTTACAGTGCTGAGGGACCACAAGCTAACCCATGATCTAGTACCTGCTGTGAGCACTAAATAATACAATAACATATGCGGAAGAATAACTGATAAGCCATAAGGTTTTAGCAACTAAAAATAATACTGAATCATGAATCTAAAAAATAACTATCTAAAACTAATAAAATAAAGATGAACTGACTGACTAACTAAAATGTCTGAAAGCCTCTAAACTGACTGAATATGAGTTGATGAGATAGGCCCCAACTAACTTTAACTAACTACTAAACTGAAAACATGAAATAAAATAGTTTGTCCTTGAAATATGATGACTCAACATTGCTATGGCTAATAGTGTTGAAAATCTATATGCTGGGAACTGTGCATTCAAACCTATGATATTATACATCATAGCACAAAAAAAGAGTATGCGATTAGTATTTTGAATGTACTGGTATGCTAAATAAGGTAGGCTGATATGCATGGTTTTATGAACATGAATAATAACTTTTTGAATATATATATTTAATATAAAGTACTGAATAGAGTGCATGAAATCTATAGATATTAAGGATGCCTGAAATTTGTAAGTACTGAGGATGCATAACCAAGCATATAATATGTTCTAAATATAATCTGTAAATACTAAAATACCAAAATCTGATAACTGAATCACTAATATCTATATGTTGTGGTTAAGCAGCTGAAACTGAATTACTGAACTGATTACTGGACTGAGACTGTGAGAGGTATCATCTAATCGACATGCCCTAATCTAAGCTAATCGGGGTCCAACCTAAAACCCTAGTTGGAAGGGTGTCCGTACTTTTCCACGGGTACTAACATCGGCTTGTGGATCCACTTTACTGATGTACTGTCCCGAAGGACTAAGCGTGTCAATCCTAAACTGACAGGTGACCCCTGTGAGGTAGTCAAGACTAATATGATAGGTGACTAGCTATGTAGTTCTAGAGTACAGGAACTGCTACTAGCGACTCTACCTATCTAATGGGGAAGCCTCCATCCATGCACTTGCTCGGTGCTAAATCCTAATCCCAACTGAACTGAATCTGAATGCTGAACTATTCTAAGTTAACTAATTTTGATGACTGACTAAACTGAAAATGGTCATATCATATTCTTAAACTATTTTGAAGATACTGAGACTAGGTAAATAGCTAAGTTTTTGGGTATTCATAACCCCCAGGATTCAATAGCAATAATAGTAAAATAGTACTAAACTTTAAAGACATAACATGGGAACATTTATTAAAATTTCATTCTTGTAGGCATTTCATCAAACTTGGAGCAATAGCCTAATTTGGAGTAATAGCCTAATTTCAACATCAAATACACTTAATCATGATTTAATTCAGGAAATAAGAATATTAAAAAATGTGGGGTTTGATAACAACAACAATTTCATGTAAGAATGGTATGAAATCAAGATTGATGGAGATACATGATTGAAATCAAAATTTAAAGTCATAATAACATTGAAAAGATCATAACTTTGTATTTAAATTGGGTACTTGGGCTCCATAGGTGAAAGGAACCCATGGATGAATGCTTAACATACCTAGGTTGATGAATTTGTGAGAATTGATAGTGAGTTTTTGGGATTTGATCTTGAATATTTGAAAGCTAGGGTTTGTTCTTGGAAGAGAATTAATTTAATTTGAGATAATAGTGAAATAATGAGTAAATAATGTTTTATTAGGACTTAAATCCCGTGTTTGGATGGATTTGGGGCTTTAGAAAAAGACTAAACGGTCCCTAAAATTTAAGCGACAAAACTGACAATCCAGATTTTTGGCTCTGGTGTGATGCAGTACGATCGTGTCGGGCCACTAAAAAACTGACGAGCCCCATTTTTCCCAGTAGCACAATGCGGTGCTATTGCATTACGCCACTAGAAACTGATAATTCCAACTTGGACTTTTGGCATGATGCGATGGATATCGTGGTACCTCACTGGAAAATGACAATTGTGAAATGACCCATCGGCGCGATACAGTGCTTAATGCGGTGAAACACTGGAAAAAGACAAACGCAATTTTAGGGTTCACCGCGACGCGGGGCTGCTTGCATTAAGCTACTGCTTTCACTAAAAGTTCCATAACTTCTCACCCGAGTATGAAATTTAGGCAAAATTTATATCGTTGAAAAGATAATTCAACTTCCTACCAATTGGTTGGTCGTGAGATGGAAAATTCTAAGTAGAGCAAAATATAAGCTTGTTTTAAGTTGACTAAAGTAACATTCTTATAAAAAATTAAATCGATAAGGATTATTTTGATTTGTCTAACAGCTGAGAGTTATTTGTGACCTTAATATACATCAAACTAACTCGTACAACTATCAAAGAACCTTAATGTACTATGTATGAGCTTGAAACATGACTCTAGCATTGGCTTAGATTTTTTGGGGTATTATATGAAATGATTGACAAAAACAAGATATAAACTGCATGACACAATCAGAGATGATAGAGACAGGCTCCCTATATAGCTTCCTAATCTCATGAAGATACAACCTAACATAATCCTAAACCAAAAAGTTAGTCCTTACTGGAAAAAAGTGAGCCGACTTTGTCATCCTATCCACGATGACCCAGACCGAATCAAACTGATTTTGAGATCAAGAAAGACCTATAACTAAAACCATGTTTACCACTTCCTATTTCTATTCAAGCAACTCAATTTCTTGATACAACCCTCCGAGCCTTATATGGTCAACCTTCACTTGTTAACATACCATGCATTTGGCCAGAAAATCATCAACATCCCTCTTCGTACCATTCTAACAATACATCTCCTTAAGGTAATGATACATCTTCATCAAACCAGGATGAACAACATAGCATGGTTCATGTACCTCAGCCAAGATTCTTTCTCACAAACCATCATCGTAGGGAACAAATAACCTCCCTTGTTACTACAATGTATCATCACCACTAATCTCAAAGGCCATTACCTTCTGCCCACCAACATCACCCTTGATCATTAACAAAACAGGATCTAACATCTATTTTTCCTTAATTACAGCACCAAAAAACAATTGTACGACCTTTTAAACGAACACAAAACCATCCTCAAAGTCCAAGAAGCAAACTCCAAGGTAAGTGGAAGAGTTAAGAGGTGAGGAAGTTGAACCTACAGTATGGGAGGAGTTCTCAGTGGCTTCTCTATACCACTTTTTTCATTAGGAATTGAGAGAATCTAAGGCTTAGGAATTTTTTAATCTAAAGCAGGGAAAGATGAGCGTCAAAGAATATGCTTTAAAATTCACTTAGTTGTACCGTTATGCTCCAAAGTTGGTGTGCAACATGAGGGCTTGTATAAGAAATTTGCATTAGGTCTTTCAAATAATTTGGTGTTATAATATAAAGGGGAAATGTTGAATAATGATATGGATATCTCCAGGTTAGTGGTGTATATGCAATAAATGGAAAGAGGGAAAAAAAGAGGCAAGTAGAGGTATAAAATAGGTAGGTTAAGAGAGCTAAGTCTTTAGATTAGGATGGAAAAAATCAAGAGGGTGAAATATAGGGCAATAAATGGTCCAATAAGAAATCTTATAGCAATGTTCTGTTAATAGCTAGTGCGTATGGACCCAGGCCTTCTGGAGAGTACAGGTTCCATCCTAATGGTAGGTTTCTAAGTTAGTGCTCTCAGCCTTAAGGTAGCATGACTCAACCCTCTAGATCCTATCATCACTTTAACAATTATGGAAGGAATCACTCAGGGAGGTGTTATTTTAGGGATAAGGTGTGGTACGCTGGTTGTCAACTTGGCCATTTTCAGAAGGATTGCCCCTCAAGGAGAGGGACATCTTAAGGTAGTAAGGGGCCAGCTACTACATCTTCTACCCTAGTTGTTAAGGGAGTGCTCCTATAGAAGGCGATGGTCATAACCATTTGTATGCCTTATCTACTCACCAGCACTCAAAGGCTTTACCATTTGTTGTTACAGGTATGTTAAGGATCTTATCTCATGATATTTAAGAATTTCTTAATCATGAGTCTACCCTATATTATGTGACTCCTTATGTGGAAGTAAATTTTGGTTTTAAGCTCGAGAATATTTTTGAACCCTTCTCTATATCCACCCTTGTTAGTGACTCTATTATTGCCAAAAAAGTATATATAAATGGTGTTCTATTTGCTTTCCATTGGGATACTATGGTTGACCTTGTAGAACTTGATATGGTGGACTTTGATGCTATCCTAGGGATAGATTGGCTTCACTCGTGCTATGATACACAAGGTTATTGAACCAAAAAGGTCACCTTTTGTTTCCCTCATGAGCCAATTATAGACTGGAAGGGTTATTTTCTTGCACCTGGAGGGTAATTCATATCCTATCTTAGAGCTAAAAATCTCATATCTAAGGGTTTTTTGTATCATCTTGTTTAGGACAATGATTGTAACACTGAAAGTCCTTAGTTTTAGTTGATTCCAGCAGTTAATGAATTCCCAAAAGTCGTTCCTGATGACCTCCCTAGGATACTCTAGATAGAAACAGATTTTGGTAGTGACTTATTTCTAGAAGCTCAGCCTATTTTGATTCCATCATATAGAATGGCTCCTGTGGAATTAAACGGATTAAAAGAACAGTTAAAATATTTTCTTGACAAAGGCTTCATTCATCCTAATTCTCTCCCTGGGGCGATCCTGTACTCTTCATGCGTAAAAAAGATAGCTCCCTCCGTATATGTATAGATTACCATCATTTGAATAAAGTCACAGTCAAGAATAAGTATCCTCTCCCCAAAATTTATGATCTCTTTGACCAACTTCAAGGTGCTACATATTTCTATAAGATAGACCTTCATTTGTGGTATCACCAGTTAAAGGTTACGGAGGCTGACATTCCCAAAACAACTTTAAAAATTGGTATGGTCACGATGAATTTTTGGTCATGTCCTATGGGCTAACTAATGTCCCTGCAACATTTATAGACCTCATGAATAGGATATTTTGGCAATTTTTGGATTTGTTTGTCATAGTTTTCATTGATGGTATTTTGGTTTACTCCATGAGTAAGGAAGACCATATAAATCATTGTTGAATCTTCCTATAGAGCCTTAAGGATCATGAGTTGTATGCTAAATTCTCTAAGTATGAGTTCTGGATCAGTGAGTAGCTTTCTTGGGGTATATTGTTTCTAGTGTGGAATTTATGGTTGATCACCAAAAGGTTTAGGCAATAAGGAAGTGGCCCTGACCCATGAATCCAACCGATATTTGGAGCTTCTTAGGTTTGGCTGGATATTATAAGAGATATCCATATGTCCAATTGAGGAGATAGTTTGATTGTATAGGGCTCCGATATCCATTATATCTAATCGAGGTACTATCACAACCCAAACCAAGGCCTGGTCATGATGGGTATCTCGAGTCCCACGTGGACCAAAGATCACCCTCTGCACCTAAACACAACATACCCCAAAGTTGGGTAAATTCTGAATATATAACAGGATAGCGTGCAATAGCTTAAGAAGATTTTTAATACAAGTCGATGACCGACCACCGACAATCGTCCAAATGACTAAACGCTGCCGCCCAATAACTACAGTAGTCCAAACAAAGCCTTTTAACAAGAATCAAAATGCCCCCAACGATATCCAAAACAAGTCTGAATAGTTTGAAAAAGCAAAAGAACAAAACATGAAATGTGGACTTCCGATGAATGGAAAATCACCACATCAATGTTAACTCAAGAGTAGATCCTGTATCCTAATCACTGCTCAGGAGGATTAGAAGTATGACCTATTCCTTCATGTCGTGGGGATACAGTACACGTGGGGGATTCAAACTTCCCAACATATACTAAGGCGACTTAAGCACCCGATCATGTAGTAATCTATGGGAGACTTAAACCTCCCTAATCATGAAATAATAATGAGGTAGACTCGAACCTCCCTAGTCACTTTAACCCCTGCATGGACAAACGTGGTTTCCAGTATTACTCATTCAGACCTTCACTTTCATGACTCAGCTACACAACCCTTATTAGAGCCCAGTTATAACAAGTATCACACATTCCTATTTATTGAACCATATTCAACATTAAACTTATATATTTGGTATCGTCATACCAACTACACTTGTAAGGTAATAACAACGTGCCAAAAAAAAATCTATTTACTTGGGGAGAACAACTCCCTTTGTTCATTAATATAAGGTAGGGGAACACCAACTCCCTATGTTCATTAAATCAGGCTATTGTGTTTCAAATACCTCTTTATATCATGCCATAGTTCAGGACTTATTAAATTTCACAAATCCCCACATTTCTCATAATTAAGAATCGAATTCACATCATAGGTTTGGGTCATAACCATTTCAAAAGTTACAAGTTTGGGAAATTCACAATTCCTTAGTTCATTCACCATACCCAAGCACCCAAGAGTTCAAAATCATAATTAAAGCATGAATAATTATATGTAAACCATGGAGAAACATTGTTCAACAATAAGAATTCAAAAATCCCAACCCATATTTCAAAACCATCATAAATATCTCATAAACAATATGTTAAATCACATGGTTTTACAAAATTAAAAATGAGGAAAGAGTAACGTTCCTTAAACACTAAGAAATTTAGAAAAAATTCGACCCTTGAGCCCTTAGATGATCAACTTGATGAAACCCTGGCTTAGCTTGCTTAAGGGAACTTAGAGAGACTTAGGAGTGTTTAAGAAGTTACATGGATTAGTTTTTGAGTGTTAATAACACCCTAAAAGGGCTATAAGATGAGGGTGTCAATTTAGATAAGTGGAGAAATCTCCAAAATGCCCTTAACTTAGAAGCTGAAAAGGTGCCTTCTTGAGTACGGGTCAACTAATGACTCATAGCCACTCCTTACAACTCATAAACCTGAGTCATAACCAAGTCAGTAACACCAAAGCACCCTAAATTTTTTACCTTATGACTCAGCCACAAGAATCATAATAGGACCCTACAATATGTAGGGTCGAGTCGTAACCAACACAAAACCTAAATTGGGACTTATACTAGATACCCTATGATTACACCTAATGACTCATAATATATCCTTATGGATCTTAGTAATTCACTCATACTTAGAGTAGAATCATGCCATAAACTTACATGATTTGGTTATAACTTGTCCCAATAACTCATCATGAGTCTTTATGACCAGTACCCTTAAGTCGTACTCAGGGCAGTAACATTAATACCATATTTTAGATACATTACGACTAAGGTCACATGACCGATCAAGATGCCATACGACTCATACGGAGAATCATATTCAAGGCAGAAATCTCAAAACTCAGAAAAATTTCAAGGGACAAAAACCTGACGCATTACTGGTACGCAATTCTCGTCTCTTTGGGTAACCAAAAGATCTTACATGATTGACTTTGATGGTAGTTGGGCATATCACTTCCCTCAAATAAAATTTTCCTATAACACTATCTATTACTCTAGCATCCAAATAACTCTTTTTGAATCTCTCTATGGAAGGAGTCACTGATTGGTTGGTATAAGGTGGGTGGAACTCATTTATTTGGACTTTACCATTTCCATCAGGCGGCGTATAAAGTAGAAGTCATTAGACAGAGACTTAAGATCACCCAAAGTAACCAAAAGTCCTATGTCGACGTAGGTAGAGGGGATTTAGAATTTGAGTTTGATGTTTGGGTGTTTTTTAAAGTGTCTCCTATGAAGGGAGTCATGAGATTTGGGAGAAAATAAAACTTAATCCTTATTACATATGCCTTTATTAGATTATAAAGAGGATTAGTAGAGTGGCATGTGAGTTAGATTTACCTAGAAATTTAGCTTCAGTTCAGCCCGTCTTTCATATGTCAATACTTAAAAAGTGTATTGGAGATCATTCGCTTATGTTTCCTATTAAGGAGATTGGTGTGAAGGATTAATTGTCATATAAATAAATACCTATAGCAATATTAGATCGACAGGTTTAAAGATTGAGGAGCAAAGAGATAGTTTTGGTTGAGTGTTATGGAGGAATCAAAAAGTAGAGAAAGCTACTTGAGAATCAGAGGATGATATGCATACAAGATACCCATCACTTTTCGAATCATCAGATCATATCATGGAAGGTATTAATCTTATATTATTTTTTTATTCCATATAATCTTTAAATAATTCTTTATGTATTTTAAGTCATCATTTGGGGATGAATGATCCCAAGGGGGGATAATATAACACCCCAGCCTTTTTGATGCTTAGAAAATGCATAAAATGAGCCCTTAGGACCCCAATATAAAAGATAAATAACTTTAGCATGGGTTTAAATAGGTTGGGGGTGTTTCTAGCCTTCGAAAATGCTTGTGCATTGTAAAATGGGGACTTTATGGTAGCCCATCATTGTAAATAGCCCTGCAATAGGATACTGACTTGGGTTCCCCCCAAGAACTCTGAGGTTCTCGATGGGGTTTTCCCCATGAATCCTAAGGTTTATGAAGGGGTTTGGCCCATAAATCCTATGGTTCACAATGTGGGTCGCACCCTGAACCCCCTTACATCCATCAAAATTATTTCATGTTTGTAATATTTTAAGGTCATGAAGGTCTTTTAACACCCTAAGTCATTCCTAATACCTTATCTGTGAGTTTGGATTATTTAAAACATTTTTACATCTCAGTAAATCCCTAATCAGCATTCCAATAGTAAGAGAGGAGATACTACCTACGATTTGGGAACTTTAAGCTTCAAGATCAATATACATTACGTTCTCTCCATTAGAAGGTATGTAGAACTATCCAAACAGTCATGGGAAAAAATTATGTTTTCTTTATGGATTTAAAAGTATATTGAGGTATATGAATATGTATGATTTTTGAAAAAAAAAACTTAAGAGCATGATTATGATATTCCCTTTTTCATAGAGAAATTTACTTTTCTTAATATGATATGGGTTGTTCAAATACATAATTAAAAGCTTGATTCATATGTTTTATTATGAATGGTGAATTGACATGGTTTTGTGTTTCAAGTGAGGGTATTTTTCTTACTTTGTAAATGTTCATTCATGTTAAATGGATGATTTCATGTGATTAATGCAAGAAATGGCCACCATTTGTAAGAGTCTCAAAAAGAGAATATTTATTCATAAGCTTTCATATGCTATTTTGAATCAAGAACACTCATGTGATGTTTAACTCTGTTGGTAGTCATTAATATGATTTTTAATGAAAGGGCTATGAATATGACATAACGTGGTATGGCTTGCAAGTCTAGGTATGAGGATTCCTATTATGGAATGCCCTTAACATAAATGAAATGATGTTTATGAGCATGAAGCATGATTTTAAAGAACTAAAATTGGGCTTAAAGATGGCTAAATGGTTACCCGAAGAAGGCATGAGTTAAGATAACTCATTTCTAGAAATTGAGTTTTGCCGACTCTGGATTTATGATATGTTATCCTGCACAGAGGGTAATTAGGACATCATGTATAGGGGATACCTACGGTATACTTTTAAGGGTTATACCAACTCATTAAAACTCTAATCCATGTGGTAAACTTAGATTGGTGTATTGACTGTCGAGTAAATGGCGGACCTGTATAGCCTGTGGGTAACTAGAATTTTAGGGTGTACCATCTAAATCAGAATTAAAGAAAAGAGTAGAGTCCATGTTAGTATGAAATTGATTGCAACTTTCAATTATGCCCATGTGGTTTTGATATTTGTTATGTTAATTTTTTTTTCTTAATGCTCTAGATGATGTTATATAAAATATATGTTCCTTTTGGATTATTCTACATACCAATCATTCCAACTATTGATTGTCTCCGTGGACGCTGCATTATCTCATAATATAGGTTTTGAGGCAGTCCCGTGGTCCAGCTCAATAGTAGATTACTTTCAAAAATCCAAAGTTGGTGAGCCTCCCATACATCAGAAGGAATTCTATCCATATATTGGTTTCATTTAATTTCATAGTTCGATTAAGGGCTTCGTCTCAACCTAGAGAGACTAGTGTTTTCAATAAAGTCTTTGAAGACTAGTTTAGACTGGATTTGGGTTTTAAAGATTTGATGTCTAGATGTATTAAATCTATTTATGAGATATTTTATGTTTTAATTTATCTTTTGTATTTCTTTTTGTATGAATAATGGTTATGATAATATGCTAAGGGGTCTCTCAGGCCTTTATGGTTTGGGATGCCTCTCCTGGCCAGGGCCCCGACTCAGGTCAGACAAGCTTGGTATCAGATCACGGTTCAGGGTCCCAGGGTGTCTATATGCCGTGTCGAGTAAAGTCATTTTTGTGGGTATGTAGCGCACCACACTTATAAGGAGGAAATTGTGAGGCATTTAGGAATTTTTTTCTGTTCATGTTCTAAATCATGCTATAAAGTCTGAATGTTTCCTAACTCATGACTTTCTAAGTTTAAGATCATGCCTCCCCATAGATCCTATGGTCAGAACACCTCAGTTAGAAACTTGGTCCTTGTTGTGACAAATTTTAAAAATGTCTGCCCTATTCATGGTATGCAAGACCGTTATAAAGACCGTACTCTACATCTTCAGGGGTTTCACCAGTCCCTACTAGCCCTCCACGAGCTCTCCAGGCTGGTGCCAATTGTACTCAGTCTTTTCAGAGAGATGTCTCAAATGCTGGGTTCTGTCAGTCTATCCATATGCTTACTCAAATTGTCCCTTTACAGTCACGTCGATCTAGAAATGTGAGTTTTTTCACTGGTTCTTCTGAGGTTACTCGAGTGGGCAATTTATGAGGCCTAACCCACCCACTTTTATGGATACTAAGGTTTAGGAGGATCCGAAAGGATTCATAGATGAGATGGAAAAGATATTTAGAGTCATGCATGTTAGTGATACTGAGGGGGTAGAGTTTGCAGCTTATCAGATGAAAGATGAGGCTTATCAATGGTACGATAAGTAGGAACAGTGAAGAGGTAAGGATGTTGAACCTGTAGTATGGGAGTTCTCAGAGCCTTTTCTGGATCACTTCTTTGCAAAGGAATTGAAGGAAGATGAGACATAAAAATTTGTAAATCTGAAGCATGGAAAGATGAGTGTCAAAGAATATGCTCTAAAATTCACTCAGTTGTATCGTTATGCTCGAGAGTTGGTGTGAAACATGAGAGCTCATATGAGAAAATTCGTAACTTATCTTTTGAATAATTTGGTATTAGAATGTAAGAGGGAATGATGAACAATGATATGGATATCTCTAGGTTGGTGGTGTATATGCAATAAGTAAAAAGGAAAAAAAAAGGTAAGAAGAGGTATAGAAGAGGTAGATTAAGAGAGCTAAGTCTATAGATCAAGAAGGCAGCCAGCAACAGGGTGATAGATAGGGCAATAAATGGTCCAAAAAGAAATGATTAGTGTTCAGTCAACAGCTAGTGCACCCAGGCCTTCTAGAGAGAAGAGGTTCCATTCTAATGGCGGGTTGCTAAATTAGGGCACTCAGTCTAGAGAGAACGTGACTCAAACCTCTAGATCTTATCCTCCCTATAACTGTTGTGTAAGGAATTACTTAAGGAGGTGCTATCTTAGGGATAACATGTGCTACTCTTTCGGTCAACCTAGCCATTTTCGGAGGGATTGCCCCTCAGGGAGGGGGACATTTTAAGGTAGTAAAGGACTAGCTACTACATCCTCTACCCCAGCAATTAAAGAAAATGCTCCGGGAACAAGTGGGAGTCATAACAATTTATGTTCCATATCTACTCGCCAGGACTCAGATACTTCACTATATGTTGTTACGGGTATGTTGTAGATCTTCTCTCGTGATATCTATCTGTTTCTTGATCCTGTGTCTACCCTATCTTATGTGACTCTTTATGTGGCAGTAAATTTTGGTTTTGAGCCTAAGAAAATTTTTGAATCCTTTATTGTATCCACCATTATTGGTGACTCTATTATTGCTAGAAGAGGTTATAGAAATTTTTTGTGTTTGTTTTCCATCAGGATACTATGGTTCACCTTATACAACTTGATATGGTGAACTTTGACACTATCCTAAGGATGGATTGGCTTTACTTGTGCTATGCTACACTAGATTGTAGAACCAGAAAGGACACTTCTTGTTTCACTAATGAGCCAATTATAAAATGGGAGGGGTATTTTCTTGCACCTAGAGGGAAATTCATATCCTATATTAGAGTCAGAAAGCTCATATCTAATGTTTCTTCTCATTATTTTGTTTGGGTCAAAATTCTATCACTGAAAGCCCCTCTCTTCAGTCAATTCCAGTAGCTAATGAATTTCTAAAAGTTTTTTCTGATGACCTCCTTGGGATACCCCCAAATAGGGATATAGATTTTGGCATTGACCTATTGCCAGACACTCAGCCAATTTCTATTCTGCCATTTAGAATAGCTCCTACGGAATCCAAAAAAATTAAAAGAGCCACTAAAATATTTTCTTGATAAAGGCTCTATTTGTCCTAGCGTCTCTTCATAGGGTGCTCTTGTACTCTTCATGAGTAAGAAAGATGGCTCCCTCTGTATATGTATAGATTACCATCATTTGATTAAATTCACAGTCAAGAATAAGTATCCTCTCCCTAGAATCATTGAACTCTTTGACCAGCTTCAGGGTGCCAGATGTTTCTCTAAGATTGACCTTCATTTGAGATATCATCAGTTGAAGGTTATGGAGGCTGACATTCCTAAATTATCTTTCCAAAATTGATATGGTCACTATGAATTCTGGTCATATCCTTTGGGATAACTAATGCCCCTGTAGCATTTATGGACCTCATAAATAGAGTGCTCTGATAGTTTTTGGATCTGTTTGTCATAGTTTTCATCGATGATATTTTTGTTCACTCTAAGAGTAAGAAAGACCATGAAAATCAACTCTAAATCATCCCTTAGACCCTTAAGGATCATGAGTTGTATGCCAAATTCTATAAATATAAGTTTTGGATCAGTGCAATAGCTTTCCTAGGGCATATTGTTTCTTGTGTAGAAATCAAGGTTGATTCTCAAAAGGTTGAGGTAGTAAGGAAGAGGCCCAGACCCACAACTCGAACTGATATTCAGAGCTTCTTAGGTTTGGCAAGATATTATAGGATATTTGTAGAGAGTTATTCATCTATAGATGCTTAACTTACCAAGTTGACTCAGAAGAAGGCAAAGTTTTTGTGCTCTTAAGCTTGTGAGGATAGTTTGTAGAAACTGAAGGACAGCTTGACCACTGCACCTATTTTGACACTTTTGAGGGTACAAAAGATTTTATGGTATACCGTGATGCATCTCGAGTAGGAATTGGGTGTGTACTTATGCAGCATGGTAAGGTGGTGGCCTATGCATTTAGGCAGTTAAAAATCCATGAAATAAACTATTCCACCCATGATTTAGAGTTGGCGGTTGTGGTATTTTCACTCAAAATTTGGAGTCATTATCTTTATCAGGTGTATGTTGACATATGTATTGATCATAAGAGTTTATAGTATGTATTGACCCAGAAGGACATGAATCTTAGTCAGAGGTGGTGGCTTCAAGTGTTGAAGTATTATAACATTATTATGCACTATCATCCAGGTAAAGCCATTGTGGTTGTTGAGGCTCTCAGTAGGTTGTCCATGGGCAGTCTTTCTCATACTGAGGAAGGAAAGAGGAATTTGGTCAAGGAGATTCATCGGCTTGCTAATTTAGGAGTTTGACACCTATACTCCGAGGATAGAGGGTTGTTCATCCAAGAAGTACCTAAATCATTCCTATGTGCCGAAGTGAAGGAAAAGCAAGCCAGAGATCCCATATTGATGCAGATTAAGAAAGATGCTAGTAAATAAAAGATGAAAAAATTCTTGATGAAGCTTATAGTTCTAGGTACATTATTTATCTGGGCTCCACTAAGATGTATCATAACCTAAAGGAGATTTATTAGTGGAATATGAAAAGAGATGTTTCTAACTTTGTGGCTAAGTGTTTTAATTGCCAATAAGTTCAGGTGGAACACTTGAGGCCAGGTGGTACCTCCCAGGACATAGCTTTGCCTTTCTGGAAGTGGGAGATGATCAACATGGGCTTTATTATTGGACTCCTACGATACAAAAACAAATACAATTCATTTTGGGTTATTAATGATAGGTTGACTAAGTCTGCTCACTTTTTTCGTATAAGGACCCATCATTCGAGAGATGATTATGCAAAGTTATACATTTAGGAGATAGTTTGATTGGATGGAGATCCGGTATCCATCATACCTAATTGAGATACTGTCACCACTCAAACCAGGGCATGGCCGTGATGGGTATCTCGAGTCCAACGTGGACCAAAGATCACCTCTATACCTAGCCAAACCAAACACAACACACCCCAAAGTTAGATGAATTCCAAACATATAATAGGATAGGGTGCAATTGATTAAGAAGGTTTTTAATGCAAGTTCATGTCCAACCACCGGCAATCGGCCAAACGACCGACCAACACCGCCCAGTAACCATAGTAGTCTAAAAAAAGCCTTCTAACAAGAGCCAAAACTGAATTTCACTAAAGTGTCAGGACGTGCCCCCAACTATAGTCAAAACAAGTCTGAACAGTCTGAAAAGTGAAAAAACGAAACATGAAATGTAGACTTCCGATGTATGAAAGCTCAAAACTTCAATGTCAACTCATGAGATGACACCAAATCCTAATCACTGAGTAGGTAGAATAGAAGTAAGAACAAATCCATCATCACATGGGGATACATCATTCGAAGACGGTTAGCGCGGTGAGCGGTAACATGTAATTCAAGGATGAGGATAACATAATGCCATGATCAACAGTTTAAAATCATTCAAACCAATGACATAATCAAATGCATATGCATATATACTTTACATGCCTGGATAGGGAACAAGGTTTAACAGGTACTTAAAACTTTAGCATAGATTGTGTAGCTCAACCTTTATAACAATTATCCACGGGATATATGGGCCCCATCTCTCATCCCTTGGTCTGTCCCCAATGCGTGTTGCCGCAAGAACTAAAGAATAATCTCATATATATGCACATGGGGGACTCAAACCTCCCAATATATACGAAGGTGACTTAAGCACCCCATCATTTAATAATTTCAGGGGACTCGAACCTCCCAGGTTACTTTTACCCCCACATTGGCAAATGCAGTTTCCAATATCAGTCACTTATACCTTCACTTTCATGACTCAGCTACACAACCCTTATTAGATCCCAATTAAAACAACTATCATAAATTCCCATTTATTGAACCATATTCCACATTAAGACTTAAATTGTTAGTATCGTCATACCAACTACACATGCAAGATAATAACAACATGCCAAAACAATTTCCATTTACTTAGGGAGAACAACTCTCTTTGTTCATTAAACAAGGTAGGGGAACACCGACTCCCAGTGTTCATTAAATCAGACCATTGTGTTTTAAATACCTCATAATATCATGCAATAGTTCAAGACTAGTTGAATTTCACAAATCCCCACATTTCTCATAATTAAGACCCAAATTCACATCATGGGTTGGGGTTATAACCACTTCAAAAGTCACAAGTTTGGGAAATTCACAATACCTTAGTTAAATCACCATACCCAAGCACCCACAAGTTAAAAAAATAATTAAAGCATAAATAGTTATATGTAAATCATGGAAAAACTTTGTTCAACAATAATGATACTAGAAAAACAACGGAACACCTAAATCAGTCCAAAAATAGTCCACAAATTAGAAGAAATCCGTGAGCACTTTTGGAACTAGTTTCGTCCAACAACAAAAACACAAAAATACAAGATATAATGGTGTATTTATTCACCAAAACAGAAATAATATGTGAAGAACAAGATGAACACAAAGGCACAAGATTCGGAGTTAACAATAACAACAAGAACACAAGGTTACACCACAAACACCAAACACAATTACAAGAAAAGTAAAGGATAGATAGATAGACCACATAAAGGTATAATCTTAAGAACCCAAGAATGGATAATATTGGACCCTTAACACTACACACAACAATAAACCGATCTCTTACAATGATACAACTTTGGATTTCACCTCCCAATCATCAATGTTTCCAAGCAAAGCAAACAACAAAAGAGAATCCACCCTTTTGATGTACCTAGTTACAATTTCGGGTTTGGGTGCCTCAAAGGAGAGAGGACTTGATGTTCCTTATGTCTTACAAGACTTACAACATACAAAATCTGCCAATGAAACCCAAGAAAAGCTTCTTATATATTACAATAGAATTAGAAGTTAAAATAACCAAAAGGGCCCTTCAAGAATGGGACTCCCCTCTAGTGTATGTAGCGGGATGTTTTGGTGCGTATTTGGGCCCTTAATTACACTTCTCTTGCACACACACTTGGACAACTTCAATACACACCCACATGAGTTCATCTACGTGATCGCACTCGTATCAAATAAGCATTTAAAACCCCCAATCCTTATTTCAAAACCATCATAAATATCTCATAGATAATACTTTAAATAATATATGTTTACAAAATTAACAATTAGGGAAGAGTAACATACAAAATTTGACCCTTGAGCCCTTAGATGACCAACTTGATGAAAACCTAGCCTGGCTTACTTGAGGGAACTTAGAGAGCCTTAGGAGTGTTTGAGAAGTTACTTAATTATACCCTAGATGGTTTATAAGACGTGGGTTTCAATTTTGATAAGAGGGAAAATGTCCAGAATGCCCTTAACTTAGAAGTTGAATAGGCGCCGCCTTTGACTACAAGTCAACCACTAACTCGTAGCCACTCCTTACGACTCGTCACCACGAGTGGTAACCAACATGTACCACCATGTCACCCTACACTATTGATCTTACAACTCAGCATAGGGTCCAGTCGTGATCAACACAGAACCCAAATTGGGACTTACACTGGACACCCTACGATTACACCAAGCATACCTGTAAATCTCCTTATGGCTCTTAGTGAGCCACTCGTACTCATAGTAGAACTATTCTATAAACTTACATGATTTGGTTACGACTTATCCCGATGACTCGTCATTAGTCTTTACGACCAGTAATCTCAAGTCGTACTGAGGACAATAACTTCAACATCACTTTCTGGACACCTTACCACTAGGTTCACATGACCCATCAAGTCACCCTACAACTTATAGGGAGAGTCGTAGTAAGGACAGGGAAAAAACTCAGAAAAATTTTAAGGACCAAAAACCCGAGGCACTACAGGTATCTAATTCTCTTCTCAGTTTTGTAATTCCCCAAAAGTACCCCCTGGACATCACAAGTTACTTAAGACTACTAATAGCCCTAAGATAACCCATGATATTTATTTAGCTTGAAACTCAAAGGAGAAATGAAATAACATTTATAGAAACTGAAGGAAAACAACTCCACATCTTAACATAAGTCATTCACTTCGAAAACCATACACAAATTCTTTAAACTTAAACATACACAGCATAACAAACCTCTACTACTGACTAGAGAGCCACTGGGACAAACCCCAACTGACCCGAACATAAGCAGAAATTAAATAACTAAAATACCGCATCAATGAATGGAAGTCTGGTAAGCTGGGTTTTTTTACTATAAGGACTCACCAAAAGTCGGGATGTAGGTGACGATTGCCGTAGTCAACCGTTCTGCTCAAAATAAGCACTAAAACCTATATTATAAGACAATATAGCACATAGACGTATAGGTGAGTCGGTACCTCTGGAATGTACTGAGTACATAAGGGTGAATAAATAAGTAAAACAATAACTGAATATATAAGAAAAATTTCAAATGACGCATGCTAAGCTTAAATGACTCACCTTAGCTTGAATAAAATAAAAGACTACAAGACCATAAAACATGAATAATAATGCATGTGAGTAAGCTTAGTGAGTCACAGCACTTAGTTTATAAAGTCTTTACTTTTATTATTTCTTATGGGAGATTCTTCTAACTAACATAAACCATGTGAGCTAACATGAAGTCCAACATCTTAGCCACATTGGAGAGAGTTGTCCTACCCTTGCCATCAGAATAGAACCTTAACTTAAATAATCACTGAATTTCATTCATATTGGAAAAAAAGCTTATCCTACGGTGGCTCGTAGTTTCCAGGAATGTAGTATACGCTCATCCGCATTCCTTTCTCAGTGCTAAATGCTACTCTCAGAATACTTATATGCTCATAGTTTAAGAAATCCACTTTAAAAAAGCATAAGCGTTTATGGAATGAAAACCACTTATGCTTCTCTTTACTTTAAATCAAAATCAAGATAAACAGTTGTGGATTTCATGCCTTATATTTAGATAAAAAGATCAAGATTTTCTTTAAATCATGTTATAAAACATATCAATGGAGCTTAAGAGCATAAAATTCTTGTAAACTTGGTACTTGTACTTTGGACTTAGAATTCATGCTTTGTTTCATAGAAATTCAGTATAAAACATTATCCTCAATAATCACTTTGAAATATTTAAACAATATCCCAGTCAAGACAATGAAATTAAAATCACAATATAAATCTCACAAGTAAAAACATAAATATACGTAAGCCTTGTTACACTTAAAGCTTTCAACCGCATAGTAGTGTCATGCATCAAGAATATGGTTATTTGGGTATGAACCCTAATTCAAAACAAGTATATTAAATCTCAAAATCAAGTACTTTAGGAACAAGGATGGAAGATTATCCTTGTTCATTAACCCCACATATCTGAAATTTCTTAACTTGTGAAGTGAGTTTGAACCTTGTGACTTGAAAGATGAAGTTGTGTGAGGAATCCTAATATTGATGTTCTTGAAGATAGAAGGAGAGATGATGTTGTTAATTGATTGAGGAATAGAGTAAATTAACGCCTCTTTGAGAGTTATAGGTCGCGAGTTGACTTAGCAGAGGAAAAAAGTCCAAAAAGCCCTTTAACTGAATATTAAAGAATTTGGTCGCCAGTCTTCACGAGTCCACCATATGACTCGTATGGTGAAAGTAAGAGTAAGCCTCATTTCTCATAAGCTTGGAAGAATCAAGATGGTATACACTGGTCATTATATGAGTTAAAACCAATGACTAGTAATATCACAATATGACTTATAGCCCTCCACTCGTAACTTGGATAGAAACTTAGAGAGCATAGGCTACTGTCCTTACGACTCATCTTCATATGACTCGTATGGAAATCTTACGACTCCAATGATCGAGTCGTACCTACAACAGAATGTCCACCATGCCACATTGTCTTAAATACGAATACAACATATGACTTATATGTTGTATGTATGACACAAGAAAATAAGTTGTATGATGCACAGGAACTTACAAACACAAGGTATTACAATATCTCCCCCTTGGAAATATTCATTCTCGAATATGATTCACTTAGGATTTGGATTTTGAAAAGGAATCAACATCTCCACACTGAATTTACAACCAAGCTTACAACTACCACAAGGACTCAATCTCTCACAACATTAGATATGAAACAGGATCACTTAAATAAACTTTAAGAGAAAGAACTTGTTAGAAATAACACTTTACCTTGGGTAGGAACTGAATTGGAGGAAAAGAGATAAGGATACTTTGTCATCATGCCTGCTTCAGCTTCCCAAGTGGCCCCTTTAACCAATTGATTTCTCCAAAGAACTTTTACTAACGCTACTTTCTTATTCTTTACCCTCCGGACCTACCTATGAACAATCTTTGTAGGAATCTCCTCATAAGACAAGTTATCTTTAACTCAACTACTCTTTAGGGGAACTACTAAGGATGGATTACCAATACACTTCTTAAGCATTGAAATATAGAACACTGGGTAAACCACAGCTAACTCTGACAGAAGGTTCAATTCGTAAGAAACCTCTCCTACCCACTTCATTATCGCATATGGACCAACAAATTGTGGACTCAACTTTTCTTTCTATCCAAATCTCATTTTTCCCTTTATAGATGACAATTTCAAGAATACCTAATCGCCCACATCAAATTTGAGCTCTCTCATTCTTACATCAGTATACAATTTCTGACAGCTCTGAGCAGTTTTTAATCTTTCACGGATTAGCTAAACCTTTTTCATAGCTTCTAGAACAATGTCCAGCCTAATAAAATCTATCGTCCCAACCTCAAAACATCCTATTAGTGATCTATATCTACGCCCATACAACTCTTCAAATGCAGCCATCTGAATGCTAGCATGACTAATTTTATTGTAAGCAAACTCAATCAAGGGTAGATGGTCATACCAACTTCCTTTAAATTCTAAAACACATGCCCTCAACATGTCTTCTAATTTCTGAATTGTACGCTCAGCCTAACCCTTGGTCTGTTGATGAAAAGAAGTACAGAGCTTAACTTTAATACGAAGGACTTTCTAAAAAGATAGCTAAAATTATGAAATAAACTACATGCCTCTGTCTGAAATAACGGACAAGGGTATCCCATGAAGCCTTACTAACTCACGGATATACATTCTGGCATAAATTTTCGTTGTATCTAAAGTCTTGACATATAGGAAATAAGCTAATTTAGTCATTCGATCTACTATGACCCAAATTAAATCATACTGACGTCTTGTGTGAGACAACCCTATAATGAAATCTATGTTCACTACCACCTACTTCCAAGTACGGATACTAATCTCTTTCAATGTACCACCCGACCTCTAGTGTTCAACTTTAACTTACTGGTAATTTGGACACTTGGCCACAAACATGGCTATGTCCCTCTTAATACCATTCCAGCAATTCATTTATTGTAAGTCATAATACATCTTAGTTGAATCTAAATGAATGGAATACCTCAAACCATGAGCCTTGGCTAGTATATTTTCTCTCAACCTATCTATATTTGGAACACATAGCCTACCTTGATAGTAAAGTACACCATCTCCTCCTTGGGAGAAAACCTCTACCTTTTATTATTGGACTACTCCCAAAATCTGGCTAAGTACGGGATCATTTTGCTATATTTCCTTTTCTTTCATTACCAAAGAAGATTCTGATTAGTTCTAAACCACTACTCCCCCATCATCAGCGTTGAGCAAACATACTCCCAAACGGGCTAACCTATGCACTTCTGTAGCCAACTCTTGTTCTTTTTTTTTCATATGAGGCACACTACCCATAGAAATCCTACTTATTCCGTCCACCACCACGTTGGCCTTACCTGAATGATATATCATATACATGTCATAATCTTTCAATAACTCCAACCACCTCTTCTGACGAACATTCAGCCCCCTTTAAGAAAATACATACTGAAGACTCTTATGGTTAATGGAAACATCAACATGCACACTACAAAGGTAGTGCCCTAAAATTTTTAAGGTAAAAACCATAGAAACTAACTCTAAATCATTAGTTGGGTAATTCTTCTCGTGATCCTTAATATGCCTAAAGCATATTCTATCACTTCCCATTTTGCATCAATACACAACCTAACCCAACTCTGAAAGCATCATAATATACTATGAATCTGTCTAATCCTTCTGGCAAAGCTAACACTGGTGTCAAAGTCTATTTATCCTTCAACTCTTGGAAACTTTTCTCACACTTATCTAACTATATAAACTTTACTTTTGGGGGGTTATCTTAGTCAATAATGTAGCTATAGAGGAGAACTCTTCAACAAATCTTCTATAATATCCAGCTAAATCGAAAAGGCTCCTGATATCAGATAGAATGATGGGTCTAGGTCAGTGTTTTCCTGCATTAGACTTCTGAGGATCTACATGAATTCCAGCCCCTAAAATGAAATGCCCCAAGAAGGTAACAGATTCTAACCAAAATTCATATTTACCAAACTTCGCATATAATTTATAGTCCTTGAAGGTCTGCAGCATTATTATCAAATGATCAATGTGTTTCTCCTCACTCCTAGAATACACAAGTATGTCATCTATAAAGAAAATAACAAACGTATCCAAGTACTACTTAAAGACCCTGTTCATCAAATCCATAAAGGCTGCAGGAGCATTTGTTAGTCCAAACAACATGACCATAAACTCAAAATGATTGTACCATGTTCGAAAAGTTGTTTTCAAAATGTCTTGCTCCCTGACTTTTTACTAATGGTACCCCGACCTATGGTCAATCTTGGAAAATCGATGGGCACCCAAAATTTGATCGAACAAATCATCGATTCTAGAAATAGGATACTTGTTGTTGATGGTAACTTTGTTTAGTTGTATATAGTCTATACATATTCTGAGAGTGCCATCTTTCTTGCGCACAAAAAGGACCCTAGCACCCCATGGAGAAACATTGGGTCTGATGAAATCTTTATCTAATAGGTCCTTAAACTGCTCCTTTAATTCCTTAAGTTCGATTGGAGCAATACAAAATGGAGGGATAGAAATGGGCTGAGTATGAGAAAGAAGATCAATGCCAAATTTTATTTCTCTATCTAAGGATACCCCTAGCTGATCTTTGGGAAAAAACTCAGGAAACTCATTGACTACCTAGACTGATTGAACTGTTGGGGCTTTAGACTTTGTACCTTTGACTCGAATTAAATGGTATATATACCATTTTTATATTAACTTTCTAACCTTAATATAGGAGATAGAACAACCTATGGGAAACACAGAACTACCCTTCTACTCAAAAACTGCTTCATCAGGAAACTAAAACTTCACAATATAGGTGCGATAATCTACTGATGCATAGCATGAATGGGGCCAATACCTGCCCAGAATAATATCAAAATCCATAATCTCTAACTCGATTAGATCCATTAGTATGATCTTATAGGGGAGGGTAATGGAACACTTCCTATAGACTCGTCTATCAACAACTGACTCATCCACTGAGGTAGAAATTGAGAATGGCTTAGAGAGATTTTCAAGACCTACTCTAGAATTTATAGCAACCACTGGAGTTACATAAGAGAGATTTAACCCCAGGTCTAACAACATATATACATCAAGGTGAAAGACACGTAGCACACTAGTGATAACATCTAGTGAACTCTCTTTCTCCTAACAGAATGGTAAGCACAGAAACGATTCTAGTGCTGACCATTGTCGTAATAGATGGCCCACCCTGTGGAGAAATTGGACGGCCTAGATGCATTTATGGACTAGTAGTCAGAGTTTGAGGTTGAATATTTCTATTTCCCTACTTAGCATGCAGACATTCATTAATCTTATGGACCAACTTTCCACAACCATAGCAACCCCCTTTGTCCATCAAACAATCACCAGGATAGGTCTTACCATATGTTGCACAAGTCGGGTAACTGGGCCTTCCGACTATACTGTTCTTAAATATGGAATTTGAAATACTACCCGACTACTCTTGTCAGATACTGGGTGAAGGGGCATTGGTTGAAAATGGCAAAAGAACCAATAAGTGACCCTGAAACTGCGAATGGCTTCCCCTTCCACACCATGGTTGGATATACTCGAATTGTTCAGTCTTATCCCTCTTGTTTCTCTTCTCACTTTTCTTTAGCTTCTCTGGCGTAATCTACTAAGCATGAGTCATCAACTGAGGAATATCCATGTCCGCAATCAACATGCCATTCCTATACTCCTTCACCACCAAATCAGATAACCCATTATAAACTTACTCATATGAGCTCTAGAGTCAGATAACAACTCGGGAGCATACTTAGATAACTAAGTGAACTTAAGGCAGTACTCCTTCACTATTATAGAGCCCTTTCTCAGGTTCATGAACTCCTCCACCTTAGCCTCCCTTATCTCATATGAAAAGAACCTGTCCAGAAAAGAACTCTTAAACACCTGCCAACTCATAAGAGTTGTATTCTTACCCTTACCCGCCTTCCACATAACAACCCAATCATAAGCAATATCCTTCATCCTATATGATGCCAACTCTACATTATCCTCTTCAGTAACATGCATAATCTGAGTAATCTTTCTTACCTCATCAATAAAGGATTGAGGATCCTCCTCCACCTTTGACCTATAAAACTTAGGTAGATTCAACCTCATAAAGTCTCGAATTTGGGATGCAGTTAGGTTACCATTTCGCTGAAGTAGGACTACTTCTTGTTGGTTTCCCTAAACATTGGACTTCACATCTTGGGCAAATGCTTAAAAGGCAGCCCAAAATTAAGCATAAGATATATTCTTATTCAGAGAGTCAGTGTGCAAGGGTGGTTGATCATCACTTTAGTGTGCGCCGGGTCGGCGAGAAGTCATATTTTGTCATATAAAAACATGAGTTAAGGCAAATAGAAACAACTGTAAGCACGATAGATCAAGAAAGAAACCTAACTCGTTCCATAGCCTCTTGCTCATAAATGTGACGTTCTTCAAACTCATGATCATGTCTCTATGTAACACAGCTTGTTTGACTCCCTAGGACTCTTTAAACCTTAGTATCGGATACCGAGATTTTTAACACCTTGAAAGTATCCCCTGGATGTTACACGATGCTTAAGACTACTAATAGACCTAAGTTAACCCATGATATCTATTTAGCTTGAAACTCACATGAGAAGTGAACTAACATTTATAAAAATTGAAGGTATACAACTCCACATCTTAACATAAGTCTTTAATTTTGAGAACCTTAAACAAATTCTTTAAATTTAAACATACATAGTCTGACAAACCTCTACTACTAACTATAGTGCCACTAGGACAGACCAAAGCTGACCCAAACATAAAAGAAAATCAAATAACTAAAATACTGCATCACTTTACAGAAGTCTAGTAAGCTGGATCCTCAGACTATGATGCCGGTAGTCAAATATGCTGCTAGAAACGAGCACCAAAACCTATATTATAAGACAATGTAGCACATAAACATATATGTGGGTCAGTACCTCTGGAATATACTGAGTGTGGGGGGTGAATGTATAAGTAAAATAATAACTGAATATATAAGAAAACTTTCAAATGATGCATGCTCAGCTTAAATAACTCACCTTGAGATTGAATAAAATAAAAGACTGCATGATCATAAAACATTAATAATAATGCATGTGAGTAAACTTAGTGAGCCATAGCACTTAGTTTCTAAATTCTTTACTTTTATTCTTTCTTATGGGAGATTCTTCTAACCAACATAAACCATGTGAGCTACCGTGGAGTCCAACATCTTACCCACATTAGGGAGAGCTATCCTATCCTTGCCATTGGAATAGAACCTTAACTTAAATAATCACTAAACTTTATCCATATTGGGAAAAAAAGCTTAACTTATGGTGGCTCTTAGTTTTCAAGAATTTAGGATACACTCATCCACATTCCTTTCTCAACACTAAATACTACTCCCAGAGTACTTATATGCTCATACTTTAAGAAATCCACCTTAAAATAGCATAAGGGTTTATAGAATTAAAAACAGTTAAGCTTCTCCTTACTTTAAATCATAATCAAGATGAACAAATGTGGATTTCATGTCTTAACTTTAGATCAAAATATCAAGCTTTTCTTTAAATCATGTTATAAAACATATCAATAGAGCTTAAGAACATAAATTTCTTATAAACTCAGTACTAGCACTTCCAACTTGAAATTCATGCTTTATTTCATAGAAATTCATAATAAAACATTATGCTCAATAATTACTTTCAAATCTATCAACAATATCTCAGTCAAGATAATGAAATTCAAACCACAATATAAATCTCACAACTAAAAATAGAAATGTACATAAACCTTGTTGCACTTAAAGCTTTCAACCGCATAGTAGTGTCATACTTCAAGAATATGGTTATTTGGGTGTGAACCCTAATTCAAAACAAGTATATTAAATCTCAAAATCATGCACTTTGGTCACAAGGATGGAATATTATCCTTGTTCACAAATCCCATATACCTGAAATTTCTTAACTTGTGAAGAGGGTATGAACCTTAGGACTTGAAAGATGAAGTTGTGTGAGGAACACTAATATTGATGTTCTTGAAGATAGGAGGATAAATGGTGTTGTTAATTTATTGAGAAATAAAGTAAAATAACGCCTCTTTGGGGGTTATAGGTCGCGATTTGGAGTAATAAGAGGGAAAAAAACCAAAAACCCCTTCAACTGAATATTACAGAATTTGGTCGTCAATCTTCATGAGTCCATCATAAAACACGTATGGTGAAGGTACGAGTGAGCCTCATTACTCGTAATCTTGGTAGAATCAAGATGGTATACACTGGTCATCATACGAGTCAAAACCTATGACTAATAACATCACAATATAACTTGTAGCCCCCCACTCATAAATTAGATAGATACTTAGAGAGCCTTAGCTACTGACCTTACGACTCGTATGGAAATCTTATGACTCCAAAGGTTGAGTCATACCTATAATAGAATGTCCACCATGCCATACTATTTTAAATATGACTACAATATACGACTCATATGTTGTATGTACGACTTAAGAAAATGAGTCGTATGATGTACAAAGACTTACAAGCATGGGGTATTATAGTTTTAGCAATCCTTTTACAAAGGTTTAGGTCAGTGTACCATTTATAATTTAGATGATATGTTAAGGGCTTGCATGATTGACTTTAAAGGCAGTTGGGCAGATCACTTGCCTCCAATAGAATTCGCTTATAACAATATTTGTCACTCTGATATCCAAATAACTCCTTTTGAATCTCTCTATAGAAGGAGGTGTAGATTATTAATTGGTTGGTATGAGGTGGCTGAAACTCATTTATTTAGACCTGACCTTTTCCATCAGGTGATAGAGAAAGTAAAAGTCATTAGAGGGAGACTTAAGGCCCCCCAAAGTCACCAAAAGTCCTATGCCGACATAAGAAGAAAGGAGTAAGAATTTGAGATTGATGATTAGGTGTCTTTAAAGTCGTATTTAAGAAGGGAGTCATAAGATTTGGGAAGAAAGGAAAACTCAGTCCTCATTACATATGCCCTTATAAGATTACGATAAGGATTAGTAGAGTGGCATGTGAGTTAGATTTACCCACAAGTTTAGCTTCAGTTCACTCCGTATTTCATGTGTCAATGCTACAGAAGTGTATTGGAGATCATTTGCTTGTGTTGCCTATTGAGAATATTGGTGTGAAGGATTCATTTTCATATGAAGAAATACCCAAAGCGATATTGGATTGACAGGTTCAAAAATTAAGGAGTAAAGAGATAGTTTCGGTCAAGTGTTATAGAAGAATCAAAAAGGAGAGAAAGCTACTTGAGAATCGGAGGATGATATACGTAAAAGATACCCATCACTTTTCAAATCATCAGATGATATTATGGAAGGTATTAATATTATATTACTCTTTTATTCCATGTATTCTTTAAATCATGATTTATATGTTTTGAGTCATCATTCAGAATTGAATGGTCCCAAGGGGTGATAATGTAACACCCCAAACTTTTTTATGCTTAAAAGGTGCATAAATGAGCCCTTAGGATCCCAATATTAAGGATAAATTACTTTAGGATGGGTTTAAATGGGTTGGGGATGCTTTTAGACTTTGAAAATAACTGTTCATTACGAAATGGGGACTCTGTGGTAGCCCCGCATTGCAAATAGCCCCACGATAGGCTACTGCCTTAAGTTCGCCCCACAAACTCTGAGGTTTGTGATGGGGTTTTCCCCAGGAACCCTAAGGTTTGCGATAGAGTTTGCCCCACGAATCTTGTGGTTCACGAAGGGGGTTGCACCGCAAACCCCCTTTTGTACGTCGAAATTATTTTGTGTTTGTAATATTGTAAGGGAATGAAGATCTTTTCACATCCTAAGTTTCTCCCAGTCCCTTATACATGAGTTTGGATCCTTACAAATATTTTTACACCTCAGTAAATCTCTAATCATCATTCCAATAGTAAGAGAGGTGAAAACTACCTAGGGTTTGGGAACTTTAAGCTTCAAGAGTCAATTTACGTCACATTCTATCCATTACAAGGTATGTAGAACTATTCTAACAATCATGGGCAAGAATTATGTTTTTTTATGGACTTCCAAATATATTGAGGTATATACATATATATGATTTTTTATAATCAACTTAAGAGCATGCTTATGATACTTCCTCTCTCGTGGTGAAATTTACTTGTCTTAATATGTATGGGTTGTTCAAATGCATGATTAAAAGTTTGAGTCATATGTTTTATTATTAATGGTGAATTGACTTGGTTTTGTGTTTCAAGAGAGGGTATTTTCCTTACTTTTTAAATATTCATTCATGTTAAATGGAAGATTTCATGTGATTTATGCAAGAGATGGCCACCATTTGTTAGAGCCTTGAAAAGAGAATGTTTTTGCATGAGCTTTCATATGTTATTTTAAATTAAGAACTGTCATGATGTTTAACTCTATTGGTGTCCATTAATATGACTTTTAATGAAAAGAATATGAATATGACATGAGATTATATGGCTTGCAAGTCTAGGTATGACGATACCTATCATGGAATACCCTTAACATAAATGAAATGAATTTTATAAGCATGAAGTATGGTTTAAGGACTAAAATTAGGCTTAAAGAGAGCTAAATGGTTACCCAAAGAAGGCACGAGTTAAGATAACTCATTGCTGAAAATTGAGTTTTACCGACTCGTGATTTATGATATGTTATCCTACACGGGGGATAATTAGGACATCCTATATAGAGAATGCCTACGGTATGCCTGCAAAGAAGTATAACAACTCGTGAAAACTCTAATCCTTATGGCAAACTTAGATTGGGGACTTGACCGAGAGTAAATGATGGAAACATATATCCCGTGGGTAATCAAAATTGTCAAGTGTATCTTCTAGCTTAGAAAATCAAAGAGTCGACTTTATGTTTCTATGAAACTGATTGCAATTTTCAATTATACCCATATGTTTTTTATTTCTGTTATGTTAAATTGTTTTTTTCTTAATGCTCTCAACGATGTTATATGAAATATATGTTTCTTTTGGATTGTTCTGCATACCAATACATTCTAAGTATTGATCATCCTTGTGGAGGCTTGTCTCATAATGTAGGTTCTGAGGCATAATCCCGTGGTCTAGCTCAACAGTAGATTACTTTCAGAATTTGAGTTGGTGAGCCTCCCTTACTTCGAAAACCGTTCTATCTATATGTTGGTTTCATTTAGTTTCATGGTCCGACCGGGGCCTTGTCCCGACCTAGACAGACTAGTGTTTTCAATAGAGGCTTCGTAGACTAGTTTAGACTAGATTTGGATTTTTAAGGATTGATGTATGGATGTACTAAATTTGTTTAAGAGACCTTTCATGTTTTAGTTTATCTTCCGCATTTTTTTTGGTATGAATAATGCTTATGATGATATGCTAAGGGGTCTCTCGTACCTTTATGGTTCAGAATGTCCGTTGCAGCCAGGACCCCCGACTCAGGTCGTGACATTTATGTTCAAGGGTAAAAGAAAAAAAAATTTGAAGGGTCAAACTTTGGACTCTTTAATTCTTTATTTATAAGCCGAATTTCTTTCTTTTAATGCTATAGTGAATAATTTATAAGTAGTGAAAAAAGAGAGAAGAAGGTAAAACAAAAGTATCATTGGGCATTTGGTCAAACAGTGGCTACAAAAGAACTAAAAATATGCCTAAAAAGGACTCCAATGAGGTTTGAACTCCCACATACTCTCACTTGAATGTTTCCACCACCACTTTTAAACCAAAGCACCAATTCCAGATTTAATCTTTGCAGGTGCTATCTGATTTACTCTATCCTTTTTCTTCAATTTCTTATATAATTATACCTATTGCGAGCCAAGGTCAATGGATGCTCGAGCATTCATTTTTTACTTATGGGTCCGCCCCTGCTCTACGTTTATATTGGGAGAACTAAAGTCGCAAAATTATTTTTTGTGGTAGATAATAAGTGAATTTTTCCACTCTAATAATAAATCACAAGACCGCATGTGATGGTAGTTTTGTCGTTGTAGTGGGTATAGTCAACTTTACTGTTACAATGGGTAAAAGTTTAAATTCTTAAATGCACGTGATAAAAAGTTATTGCAGATAAAGTTTATTGACTTTAATGTTATATTCTACTAGTTAATGTTATTTATGTTCTATTTTTTATTTCACACTCGATATCTGATACTCGCATTGAGACCTCGACAAATTTAAATTACGCATTGCAAGGACTCATTTTAAAAGTGGCACTCCCAACAGAAGCAATCCCACCAGTCTCTCCATATACACAATTCATGTTGGTATATGCCACAACTTCTGTTGATATATGAGTTATAATTTCTAAGAGAAATCTATTAAGAAGTTTGACTTGTACGTTTATCTGTTCTTGAAATATCTTACCCAGCAGGTTAAGTTACCGATGTACTTCATAATGCACGTTATTTGGTTATTGAATTTAATATTTTTTTTAAAGGTGGAATAATGCAATTTGGTGAAAATTAATATTCTAATGTATCTATTTTTTTATCGAGGACTACTAAATCAACGTCATTTATCAAAGCCAACAAAGCGGAAAATTTTGGATTATATTTTGATAGAAAGTTTGGGGATGTCTAAGCATGAAAATTGTGAGTATTTGGGAATAAGTAATTTCTATTTTCAAAGAGAAAATGATATTTGAAAATTAGAGTTGTATTTAATTATAATATAATTAAATTTTTATGAATAATTTGGAGTGAAAAAAAGTATAATAATTTTTTTTGAAGTTCCACTCAAAGAAAAAAAAAAGTAAGTAAAAGCAATCTCATTACCGAACGCACTCTTTGAGTAGGTAATCCACCATAAGAGTTTTGTGGCGTGTATGTTGAATTTAATTTCCACCACTTAATTCATTCTTTTTTTATTTTCTTCATTTTTATTTGTTTCACAACCCCGCTTTTATTCATTAAGTGGTGTAAATATATATTTTTTATATGTAATTTTTCTGACTCTTATATATGACATACTTCTTGTCTTTCTATAAATATTTATCTCAATTTATCATATAAGGGGCAGTAAGAAAATTGATTTATTTTATTCATATATTTGTTATAGATTAATGGTATGTTATAACAACTTCAATAGTCACCATCATAAGCCTCTTAATCTATATATAATAATAAAGTAAAAATATAACCCTGATATGGCATGTCTCAACGATCAAGAAATTGGTCTATCTTTTTGCTCACACGTTAGTATTCTCAAAAAGAGAAATAATAAGAAGCTGATGTGGTATGCCTCATTGACAAGAGATGCTATTTATCTTCATTTTCTTTTTCCTTTATTTTATTATAAAATTAAGTAAATTACTTAATTTATTACAATTAATTATTTTATTAATGAAGGAACATTTATAACAAAAACTCTTCACATATCAATTGAAAGAAGTAATTATTCCTAACTCACATCTCTTTAATTTATACTCTTAATAAATTTATTTAATTTTACTCTTTTCTAATTATGAATTGACAATGCCTTTTAATATTGTAAGTATTTTATGAGATGCTATTTATATTTTTTCTTATTTTTGTAAACTTTTTTCCTTATTTAAATCAACTATTTTATTATAAAATTAAGTAAATTACTTAATTTATTATAATTAAATATTTTATTAACGAAGAAACATTTATAACAAAAACTCTTCACATATCAATTGAAAGGAGTACTTATACATAACTCACACAATTTTAATTTATACTCTTAATAAATTTATTTATTTATTTATTTTCACTTTTTCTTAATTATAAAATGACAATATCTTTTAATATTTTAACTATTTTTTTATTTTATATATACATATATATATATATATATATATATATATATATATATATATATATATATATATATATATATATATATATATATATATATATAATATAAAGGAGAAATAATAAGAAGCAGATGTGACATGCCTAATTGACAAGAGATGCTATTTATCTTTTTTCTTGTTTTTTTGGATTTTTTTGTTCTTATTGAAATCAACTATTTTATTGAAAAATTAATAAATTACTTAATTTATTATAATTAAATATTTTATTAATGAAGGAACATTTATAACAAAAATTCTTCATAAATCAATTGAAAGGAGTAATTATTCATAACTCACACCTCTTTAATTTATACTCTTAATAAATTTATTTATTTATTTATTTATTTTTACCTTTTTCTAATTATGAATTGACAATGTCTTTTAATATTGTAAGTATTTTTTGAGATGCTATTTATCTTTTTATCTTATTTTTTTGGCTTTTTTTTCTTATTTAAATCAACTATTTTATTATAAAATTAAGTAAACTACCTAATTTATTATAATTAAATATTTTATTAATGAAAGAACATTCAAAACAAAAACTCTTCACATATCACTTGAAAGGAG
>NW_025896087.1:2960148-2963969 GCF_002878395.1 Capsicum annuum | reverse complement strand
GAAAGAACATTCAAAACAAAAACTCTTCACATATCACTTGAAAGGAGTACCTATGCATAACTCACACCTTTAATTTATACTCTTAATAAATTTATTTATTTCACCTTTTTAATTATAAAATGATGATATCTTTTAATATTTTAAGTATTTTTTCATTATTAAAATATATATATATATATATATATATATATAATGAGTAATTACACATGATTCGCACCTTTAATTTTTACCTTTAATAATATTCATAACTAGCATAATTTTCATGTCCATAATCCCTAAAATTTAATTTGTAAATGTATCATGTCTTATGGTATTCTATTACTTTCCCTATATAAATTTATATTTAGTTTCATAAAGTATCTCATTTAACTTATGTTCTCTTCCATATTTCAATTTTTTTATTTACTTTTTCTTTTTTTCTTTTTTTCATGTAGGTAAATTTTATGTTTTATATATCTCAAAATCTTTTTTATTGTTACTACGTAATTTCTTTCTTCATTCGTTTTTTACTAGATCAATTATTCCTTCTCTTTTTTATATTTGTTTTGTATTTAATTAATTTTAGTTAGATATGTTATGCTATTGACCTTTGTGTTTTAGATATGTATCTAAGACTTTTAAAAAAAAAAAATAGAAATCCTTAAAATTATAATATTAGTTTTTACTCTTTTTTTATCTTTATTTCTGATTTCATTAATTTTAATTGGATATATTATGTTACTGATCTTCGTTTATGGCTTCTCCTAACTGAATAATAAAATTTGAAATAGTAAAGTATTTGAATTATGATTTTGTGATTTTTTTTTTTTGTGATAATTGTGGTGTCTGAATTATCTTTCACTTGATTGGTATGTGAATCTGTTGAATTTAAGTTATTTTATTTTTGAAGATATCGTCAAAGTTATTTGGCAAGTCAATTTTCAAGTTTATTAAGAGTGATAAATTATTGCCTTTTATTAAACATGAAACTTGAATGTTAAATGAATTAGAATTTGGAATCTCATTTATGTGGCTATGAAGATTGAAAAAAATCTTTAAAATTTTATGAATCTAATTTACTTTTTTAATTCCGCGCAAAGCGCGATCAAATTTACTAGTATTTTTATAATTGTGTTGTCTGGCCCATAGATCGAGGAAAGGCTTGAATTACACCTCATCCCAAAGTTACTATCAATAAAATACTAACCAAGCAATTGCTATAGATTGCTTGTATATCCTTATTTTTTTCTTAAATTTTTGCTAAAAGAAACCATTCTTTTTTGAAAAAGGAGTATTGATAATCTTATAATGTAACATATACCTACTTATTATTATACTTATATGCATGGAATAATTACAAACTTTGGTAGTCCTTACAAGGATTTTTTAGACATTTCACTTTTTTTATGAAGTGAAGTTGTTACACATGTCAAATTTATAGTGTATTGATGATGTCCTTTTCTTGTATATTTTTATTTTTGTCCTCTACTTTTTTCGTTAAGATCATTTTCACTTGGTCTTTTGTAATTGGTTTCTTCTTGCTATTTATTAGATGGCCTTTTAAATACAATTTCTTTTATTTATTAAAGATAATCACTTTAACTTGAAAAAGATTATGTCAAAATAACTTTTAATACAAAATTAAAGTTTGCAATAATTTTTGCTTGCACCATTGAAATATTTTTAAAATATTATTTATTTGGTTCAAAAAAATATAAGTAGTAAATAGGGAAACTTAATAAATAATATCTTGTATTTATTATTTTTTTAGTGGACATGAAAAAAAGTAAATTAATAATTAAAATGCGACGAAAAATTTATTATTTAAGGGGCATGCAAAGAAAATAAATATGACAAGTAAATGAGTAATGTAAATGTAATCCAATTACTATTTAATATCCACACTGATCATTGTTGAGTTAATTTGTGTTAAGACTCTAAATTAATGTTATAATTATTTTAATATAAATTTGATGTCATAAAAATATTCATTGTGTTAAATAATTTGATAAGAATTTTTTTTATCAAAATAAATTTATTTTATCTATACTAACAAATTCATAAAAGTATCGTATTTTTTGATTTATTATTTTTATTGAATCATAATTATTTATATACTTATCTTCAAAAACTATTTATATACTTTAAACCAAGTTAACTTTTAATTTACTTAATTCTCTAGCAATCCTTTATTTCTCAAAAACAATATTTTAATTTAAATTATCCAATTATATGATTATGAACTTAAATAATTATGAATACTTACCAAAAAGGCATATTTAATATTTTATTAAATAATATTAATTAAAAGATAAAAATATAATATAAATTTATGTTTTATTTTTTATCCTAAATTTGGGATCGGGCTTAGAACGGGCCTGGGTGAAACTAGTAATGTAAACAAAAGGCATGCCAAGTCTCTTTACGCAAAGCAGAAACAACCCAAGAATATTTGAATGATAAAACTAAAATACTACATGCTAGGATACTAATATATGTGTCTAAACTTTTTTGTACAATGATATATAAGAATTTTGCATTAAAACAAATTTGTTTTGAATATTCTTAAAACCTAATAAGAAGAGGCAGTAGCTAAGTTGATTCTGATGGCTAATTGAATTCATGACTAATAGCTCTAGGTACTTCGCTCCTCTTAAATTGTTGTTTTCCCCAGGCGATCACTCCTGGACGCAGGCCATCACTTCGAGTCACGACCCAACACGTGGGACTCTCAACGAGAGCACCAATATTATAAACCAAACGGAAGAGCCAAAAGACTAGTCTAATAGGTGGGAGAACTCATTTGGCTTATAAATCCCCTTAGCATTTCTCTATTTCTCCAATGTAGGACAATTGGTTCATAACATAGTCCATTAAAATGGTGAGTTGATTTGACTCTGTAAGGGATGGAATCACAATTGGCAAGCAACGTAGCCTAGAAACACAACGAATAAAAACACGAGTATTTTTAGGAATCAAAGTGGCTTGATCAACATAATATCGGTTAGTTTGTGAATTGGTGATAAAAAGATCAATATCTTTATCCCTATCGTAATGCCTAGGTTCAAGATTCTCAATTTCAAGTACCCAACAGAGATAAATTGATCGACAATTGAAGTAGAATCATAATCTTCAGCACTTTTATACTTGAAACACACTGCCATGAATGAAATAATCAAGAATGATAATCAAGAAGCGCGCTTTCTGTCAACAATACAAAAGGCCTAGTGAAATATTGAATACAAACATAATGAATAGAGAGTTAATTTGTACCAAAATAATTTTATAGGCGTAGCCTTTCTATCAACTAATTCTCCAATTATGTAGAATTGAGGAATCCTTGCTTGACATTTTATAGCCATTTTTTAATTTGCATTCCTTGAACCTTTTCATTTATGTACTAACTACGCCTAATTAGTTAGTGTACAACTTATTGCTCAATACAACTCTTCCAATTCACCTATCTATGTAGCAATATTGAACACGTTCTGTACCTGTAATTTAAATTGTAAAGGAAGAGAAACCAAATAGTATTGAATAGTTGGCAGGTTAGGAAGATGAAAAACATTCTAACATTGAATATGTTGGCTGCAGTAATTTTACAGATTATGAAGGGTCATTACGTTGATTCAAAGGGTTCGAAATTCATAACTATCTTCATGCAATTTAAATAGGGACACTTACAAAAAAAATAATCTAGGTTTAACTTTCAAAATTACAATTCATAGGGTATCTTTTTATTTCTATCTTTTCTTTTCCTGTTTCTATTTCTTTTCTTTTTGAGGAAAGCATCCAGTACACCTTTAAATTATAGCTAAATTTGTTACGACACACTCCAACTT